>NC_083465.1:15873300-16088300 GCF_030014155.1 Tachysurus vachellii
CCTTTGTCAGTTGTTTGCTGATTACCCTGTAGTTGTTTCACACTGATCACATTTGGACACTTTTTTGTTTTGACATGGTCTTACATTAGCACTCTGGTGCTATGGGACTGTGGCTCTGTCAGATCAGATAACCAGAGTCCATAAAACACCACTCTCCTGGGCTTCCTCCTCCTCAGGGCCTCATTCAGATAAAATTAGAGTATAAGAAATCTAGGTTTTCCTTATGCTAGAAAAATGACAACAAACCTCTTAAATTACGTCTTGGATACTAGCATTAGAAAAATTATCCTTAGATTTGGGTTATTTTTTATTTCAGAATTGACCTGTTGAGACCAAAAATGTTATTGTAAATTTTATTTACAATAAAATTACAATATATATTCTATTCAATATATAATAAATATTATGTTAAAATACTCTTTAAGGCTACCAATTACAACAGTAGCTCAAAATAGTAGCTCCCCTTTTCTTATTTTATTTTTTTTTATTTTGTATGTAAATGAGAGATAGAGCAGCCAGGGCAAGTGTGACATCCTGTAAACAGAGGGACGTTGTGCCTTCTGCCTTTAACTCCTGCTCACTTCAGATAACATCATGCCTGAGATAGACAGAGAGGGAGAGACTTTTTTGAAAGTAAAAAAAGTAGGTGTGCTCTTGGCCTGGAATTACTGACAATATCGTTTTCCCGGTTTTGATTCGTGTTCATTTTCTATTTCCAGCAGAGATGACATGGCTGATTTGTTCATTACGATTGCTATGTTAAACGACAAAATAATGGTTGCACATTCAGATAATTCTGATTCCTGCAAAACTGTAACTGTGTGAACCAAACACATCCTGCTCGTAAAAAATCTATTTTAGTGGAAACCTAAAAGCACATACAGTAATTCCAGGGAGTAGGAAAAGAGCAGGAGAAAGGAATTGAGCAAAGGGGCAAGTACACCTTCCATGTCAGCTGTACTTAGTTTGAGAAAAAAATCCCCTATTTATGAAGGCCTTGAAGCGGAAAGACTGCACGGCAAATAACTGTATCATAAGAGACAAGAAAGAGAAAGAGAGAGAGTGAGAGATTGCTGCTGCTGCTGCTGGTTGTGGTGCTGGTGGTGGCAGCAGCAGCACAAGCGGGGCTGTTAATTTCCTGTTATGTTGCGGCATGTTTAAAAGCTTTATTAATTCAATTTAGCTGTGCTGAGCAGGCTGGCAGTGGGCTGAGGAATGAGAGTCTTCTCTCTCCCTCTGTCTACCCCTCCTCCCCCTTATTGTCAGAGCGGGTTGCTCCTGTCACCCATATCACACATTTTCTACTGTACTCACACCCAGGCCATCATTTAGCAGATCAGATTCATGTGACGCAACGTTCTGGAACACAATTAATAAACGCATCTTCCTCTCTCTTAACCTCTCACTCACTCTCCCTCTTGCTCTCTTTCCCCCACTCTTGCTCCTTTTAAAACCTGAGTAATGCAGCGCACCATTAATTCTCAGCATCAGTGCCCATAATTGACTTTTCTCTGACATGATTCCTCTTCAAGCGAACCAGCCTGTCCTTAGATGTTTCCATGCTGTAGATTTGTGAGGTGTCATTTTGTGAGCAGGCCGGCAGCAGACGACAGAGCCGGTCTGCTTGAATGCAGATGTATCAGCAGAGCAGGGCATAGACCTTTTGTGTCCTTTGATAAGGAGCCCTGACACCTTCTTCTCTCATGGTTACGCTCTACAGCCTCGCTCAAATCTGGGCTTTCTCTTTCTTACAGAGGCCATCATCGGGATGAGATCGGTGGGATGTTCTTTTTCGATCTAGACAGAGGCCAATCCATTTCTTGGTTTGGATGTATTTCATTTCTATTCCTTTTTTAGAGTAGAATCCATATGGACACAATAGAATCTTACAAGCCATGAAATAGAAGCACAGGCTAAAGCATTCTAGCTGCAGGCCAAACTATTTTAGCATGGGGATTTGAGGTGTGCTGGGGCCGTTCACTCTCAAAGCAGTCCTTGTCAAATGAACAAACGAGCTACAAAAAGAAGTGCTGAAGCTTTCACATGCTTTGACCATGGTTCCATTGACTTTGTGGATGTAATCTCTTTATCTTGTCACATAAATAATCTGCTTTGCCTTTTAAATCACCCAGTTTTAATTTCTCCCTCATAGGTCCACATGCTTGTCCACTCCCACAACAACTTCAACATTCACTTCTATTTTATTTTTTTCTTTTGGTTGGTAATTTATTACAAGGAGCATCAAACATTTAAACTCCCTAACCACCTTGTGTTTACCAGTCTGGTTTTATATTGAGGGAAACGACAGAAGGGCAGCTTGGGTCATAACAACCTCCGTATCTGCCATAACAAGGTCACATTCAACTAACCACTGCTTAGGGTGGGTGGAACATGTAATAATATAAATACATTCCTGAACACTACATGCTAGTAATTAACTTGGTGCACTCGTTTGTCATATCTGGTATAGAGGTATTAATGAATGAGTGAAAAGCCTGAACAGGCTTAATTCCCCCCTTTTGCCATTAATGCATTTGGCACGACAGGCATTCTATTTTCCATAATGAGATACACAAATAAATTTAGCAACGGATTGAGGGACCTGCATAGGCGGCAATATGGTTGAGGCACATTCTCAGTGTGCTGGTATAATTGGTATCACTGCTTGCAGACATATAAACCAATCTTTACAAAGATAGGGCTGCAGCACTCTCCCTCTTCCCCTTTAGGCTATTCCTTTTGTCTTTTCAATAGCTTGTGCATCCGTGATAGAGAAACTGGGATGTTAATTTGTGAATTAATAGCTTTTCTCGGCAGAATTGCAAATTCTCTTAAATGTCACTATGTTCAACGTGCAAGGAACTATTGCCACCAAGGAGCTAATCTAGAGAGTTACCCCCACCTTTCCTCCTTTCCCCCTCTGCACCATGCTTAACATCAGCCATAGCTAGCGAGTCTAACATGCTACTTCTAATTTGCAATAACACATGAAAATGGCAGATTAATGACTCTTATGACACCTATGTCCCTGAAATTCCCCTTATGAAAACCTGGTGTACATAAAGTATGTCACACTACATTATCTCCACAATCCCCTTGTAATGGGGGCTTTTTTAAGGGCAGTGCAAACTGGCGTCTAAATCTGAAAACAAGTGCAATGGCCTGATGCTCAGTAAAATGACCATAATTTCAGCACTATTAAAAGAAAACCCGAAGCGCAAACTTTTTCTGCAAAATCAGCCAGATTTTGTTCCTATTACATTTGGGCTTCATAAAACGTGCTGTTCTACACACGTCCTCCAAAAATCAGATTAACATATTTTCAGTTATGTCATCATCTAATGAAGGCGAGACTTGCGGCACTCAGCCAAATATGGCTCAGGTAGCCCAAGGCTGCTGTGCTGCTATGAAATTGAAACCAAGCACAGACTGTCGAGCAGCCTCCCTGATGTCCCTGTGTGAAATAAGGGCTAAGTTTAAATAACTCACAGCTTTCTGGACAATTGGCACAGAATAAAAAAAAAATACAGCTAAGATGTCTATATTACAGTCTCACAATAACAGGTGTTCAGTGCAACATATCTAAAAACACTACATAGTCTAAAATACAGTAAAACAAGAAATATATAATATCAATCTTGCAGTTATTATATACCTTACGTCTTGTAATGGAAATTATAATTATTAGGATGCTCACTGTTGAGTAGAATATATAATATATATGTAATATTATTAAAGCAAAGAAAGCTTTAAATTGTCAAATGCTCTACATGGTAATTATCCTAATTACCCTGATTCCCCTTCTTCCTCTCTATTTGGCATTAAAAATGAAGAAATATGTAATCAAACTATGACCACTTGCAATTTGAACATTCATACGATGATCTAGTTACTCTCAATCCAACCGTGCAGCAGTGGAGGGAAAACCTCACTACAGCTTCAGCAAACCTTGCAGCAAATGTGATTTGTTACAGACATGTTTTCACAGACTTTATATATATACGATCCAAACTGCTCTCCATAAAGATATCATTAGACATAACTGTGCTCTGTCTTCAGCTGAGACACACATACACACACCCTCACATGGCCACTTGAGCAGAGTCGAGTGGCCCATGATTGAGCAAGCAAAAAAAAGGTGGGCTAACAGAACTTACAATATCCTATTTTCCTCCCATCCAAGTGGTTGCCACTCCAGAGAACTAAAGAGATGGAAACATAAAAGAAGCAAGTAGGCCTGCTTTGATAAATGTTTTAAGAGATCATTTCCAACCACTCCCCCCTCCCTCCCTCAAACTACTCCTGAGTCTGTGTGCTTGTTTGGCGCAGAACCACACTGATCTTTATTCACTAGCCTTCAAAAGCTTTTTTTTTATAGAGCCGATGAGCCATTAGGCCTTAAGCAGTGTGTGCCCTCTCATTTTCAAAGGAGAGAAAATGTTAGTGCAGGTCATGTTCCTTATTTGTTTAACTGGTTTTGTTGACTGTAGTTTGACTACAGTTGTCCATTTTAAGCATCGAACACGGATATCCTGATATGGGGCTTAGTAAAAACCATTTTGTTTATTGGTATCCTTAGAAATTTAAACACTATTAGCAAAATGCTTATACAGTATTGCTTTATTATCGTGACTGCTTTCAACTAATTCGGTTAAAATGTGATGAGTTCACATATATGTGTTTTTCCTCAGCACATTACTTGCACTATCTTGATGGCGCTTGACATACCACATCATTCACATAGCAAAAGGTCTTCAGTTCCACAAACAGATAAATGACACAGTCCAAACTGCCTGCTATTTAAAGTGCTATCAAATAACCACCTTCTTTTCTTGGTGCATATTTTATTTGAAATTGAAGGCAGTCATAGCAAAAAAAATAAAAAAGTAAAAAAGTTTTTGCGTTTTAGTAGAAGCAAAAGAATATAATCCAGTTTCTTACCATCATCGCGTTTTCTCTTTTCGCCGTTGGAGCGAGGGATTCCGAGGATGCCGTTGATGGAGTAGGAGCCCACCGGGTCGTTCGAAGCACTTGATACAGGTGGAGAGGCTGTGCTAGGCACTGGAAAAAGCACAGGATAAAGGTTAAAACTAGGAGACCATTTTTCATCAGAAGGACAATTTTTTACAAAACAAATGCTTCCTCAAATATTTTAAAATGTAAACATCTATATTACCTATAGTGTGTCCTGCTGAGGTGAGGGTAGTTCCTGTCCCGTCTGGAGATGGGTGGAAGGGCTGCTGAACTTTGGTCCTTATTATCCTATTAAAGTAAATAAAATAAGCTTAATATTCTAACAAATGTAGCAATTATGCTGCTCATCAAAACTCATTTTACAGTTTTCAACCTGAATCAACCCGATAAAATTCCTGTTGTCTTAAGCTCTTCCTGTATGGATAGTTGAATCTGTTACAAACAACCAATCCGAAGGCATTAGGGTAAGTCTTGAAATCAATATTTAAGGATGAGTAGGAGCTACTCTAGAGAGACTAGATTCAATCAAACCGGATCCCAGTTTTAGAAATATGATAAAGTCCCGCTAGCTCAAAGGTGTGATATGGGGGAAGGTCTTTATTGCACTTTGGTCTGAATGATCTTGCAAACAAAGCATGAAATCACATCAATTCACCTCAATGATGGGCTTCACTGCCTTGACCTGGCCTCAACTTCAATAATGTCTCACTGTCTCTATCTGTCTCCCACTCTTTTTCTCTCTCTATCAATGTTCCTCAGGCTGTCATCCTCCCCACATCGCTTAACCAGTCTTTTAAAGAAGTCAAGATTGCTTGTAGCCTGACATTACTGACTTGCCCGATCGGACTTTCCCACATTATTCACAAATATCTAGGATTGCAGTGCGGATGAGGCATTATTGATTGGGACTTTGAGATGAAAAGAAAAGTTGTGAATTAATAGTAGATGGGGATAGATGCAAATGGTAGGCTATAAATTATATGTGACAGGAAAGCAATAGTGTCTCATTGCCTCACAAAAGCCTACTGCAACATTTGATGCCTTTAATCTGGGCCACACACTTGTGAGAGAAGGAGCTGCCATCCAGAGTTGCACACACATTTATATTATTTGTTTTCACAGTATAACCCTAAATATATACAGGGATTTGCAATCAGAATTATATATGAGATTTAATTTGATAGGAAATTCAGTCTAAAACAAATTCATCTGATACATAATGCCATATTTTATGTTTATGTGCAGAGGCTATTATGAGCTGAGCTGAGACAAAATTTTACTCAAGTGGAATTATTTTCTTAGTACTTATTTATGTGAGTTGCATAATTTAACTTATGATATATTTGTTCAAGATTCCTTAACCAGTGGTCTGTCCTTTATCAAGAATTACAAAATCAACAAGCATTATAAAAACATGAAAAAATAATCTATCTATATCTAACTATATTTTATTTGAATTTTAACATCTGACCATAACAATGATTTGACCTCACGACTTCAACAAGCTATATAAATTCAAGGCCTTTATTTGGAATCTATGTTACTACTATTGAATATGCAGCCTGAGGAAGTGAATTAATGACATACTGTGGTGCTGAAATTCCCTGTAGAAATATGAAAATATCAATCAATACAAGTGAAAGACACTTAGGATCTGGGGCATGTGCCGGTGCGTCTAGGTTGCAGGGTGGACACTGTGTTCATCCAGTATGTGTCTAATCTTTAATAATTCATGCAGAGAAATTGTGCTTAAAGCTCGGCCATCTTCTAATGTCAACAGAGCAGAGGTCAACTACCTAACCACTCAAAACATGAGGGTTAACTGTCATGTCCTGACTCTGGAGACAAACATGCTTGCTGACACACTACAGTGACACCTGTTTAAAAGGCATGAAGTTTTTAACATGACTAATATTTGAGCTAATCGAAATCCTTCGTTTAATGTCAATCGTGTAGTAGTATTAGACATGAATATTTCATTTGAATAAAGTTAGGATCAACTACTTTGAACGTACAGTATTGAGGTTGATATTAAACGATTGTTCTTGTGGTAATTATTTGCAAACCTCTTTACAACATATTCCTTTACACTGGATATATTACATTTTTTTTGAGTGCTAAAAAAGCTTTGACAAATATAGGAAAATAAAAAAAAATAATTTCATCTAATACAGTAGGATAGTCATATAATAATATAATGGATAGATTTAATTACAGTCTTTAAAAAACGTTTTCAAAGCCAGATAAAGAAATGCTTCTGGTTTGATGTCATTCATTAGCGCAGATTTAGAGTTTACCACATCCGGGTGAAGAACAGTTCAAATCGCCCCTTTTAAGAGGTCACAGTGCATGAAATTGTAATATTTTTTCAGTCACTCTTGCACTCATACATTTTTTCTCGGCAGTATCCAGTGCGGCTCGGTCCATGCTCTCTGTGCAGCTCATTAAAGTGTAATGCTGCTGGCCGCCTCTCTGGAACAGTGCCTCCTAACCAAAGTTCAGCACTAGCGCTCGCAGCAAGGCCTTTCCACACACTTCCACTTTTTTCCCAGCTCACTCGGGATACTTTTTCTTTAGCCAGCCCTTTGTGTTTTAATGAGCAAAAAGTGAATAAGTAGCGAGCGGTTAACGCTGCTGTTAGTTTCTTGGCGAGATTAATATTCATGCGCAAAACGCCCGTGGCTGGTATTTACGCCTAATTCTATTTATTTATATAAATATTCATTTATTTATTTATTTACTTAATAAAACATATACTCCTTCTACTGTACAAATAATATGTACTAAGTCAGCGAAGTTAATCACTAGATCACTAAAAGTAATTTATACATTTTATATATATAATGTGTGTTTGTTTGTATATATATATATATATATATATACATAAACACAATTTGTATATAATTTTCAATTAAATATAGATTTTCTTTTCTAATTATAAATACACAGCCTCATTAATTTTATTGCACAAAAATGCGACAAATTAGTTTGGTATATTTTATTTATTTATTAGTTTGTTGCTAGATTTCCTAACGTGCTGAAATAAGCAGGCGATCCTGCGATCCCGTGGCAGTAATGCGGTATTGAACGAGGGGCCCCGTGTGTTTCCCGACGCCACTGGATCTTTTTACAGCTTATTGATTTGGGTTTAAGCGGGACAGATGTGGCTTTGCCGACGTTTGCCGACTGCCTTTAAATTGCATGCCTGAGACTATCATGAAGAAGAACTCAGCACTGATGAATCTTCCCTAACGGAGTGATTACTTTTCCAGCGCCGTGCCTACAACTACGTTTGTGTATCTGCTAACACCTGTTAATCTGTAGACTTATAGTTTCGCCTATTTTCCCCTGCACGTCCTGCGCTAACGCTTCAATAACAAATAGTTCGGCAAGAAAACATCATCTAGTTGATGCAGTTATGAAATGATGGCACTAATCACTATGCATAATCGATGAGGGAAGATTTCTAAAATGGTTTTTTGTGGCATAATTGCGGCTTTTCTAACAAGCGACATGATGCTGAAAATTATATATAATGTATTAATATATTATATAATATATTTTTATACACACACACACACACACACACACGTATATATATTATATGTATATGGAAATCTATATTTTTTACCTGTTGATGGAGGATACGCTTGGAACCGTGTCGTTGTCACAGACGCCTTCGGCAAGAAGTCGGTCTCTGATCTCCCAGGCGAACATGGTGGGGTTCTGCCGCTTATATTCTGCAATTTTATCCACAACTTTTGGAGTGGCCACTTTTGGTTTGGAACCGCCGATAACTCCAGGTTTAATACTGCCGGTTTCGTAGTATCTGCGAGACAAGAAGGGGAAAAATAGTCGTTAAAGTGTAAGTTGTCTAATACACCTAAACACGCGCGGCTGGTAATTAGTAGTTTTTAATATATCACAATAAGCATACTATATACAATACAAATGATATACAAATCAAATATATCAATACGCTTGTGATGATTTCCTGTAAATGGTCTGAATCAATTGTGGTACCAGTCAGTTGGAGCAATAATTTACGAATGTACATTTGTATGCATTCGTTATGTAATAAAATGCTTTTTATGACTTCAACCTTTTAACATTTTGTTTTGAAATGTATTATTATTATTATTATTATTATTATTATTATTATTATTATTATTATTATTAGTTATTTCATAATTAAAGATGATGGTCCATGCAACCAAAGGTAACAGGATATATAACTCATATTTCACATCGTATCGGACATTCCAAGTGTATAAAGCAAAATACCTCGTGAAATCCTTTGGATAGCTGAAAAAAAATATGTCAGAAATTTCAAAGATACATATGTAAAACGTTCCCAGTAAACATCCCTCAGTAAACCCAAGAGGGAGCAACTTAAAGCAATAATAAACTCGTTACTATTTATAACATAAAAGCATTTCACTGTATGTCGTACTCTGTATGTGTGTGTATGTGACAAATAAAATTTGATTTGATTGTTAACACATCCGCTGGTTGTTGTTGGGATTATGTTGGACTGGGCAATTCTCAGCCTCCTCAAAGTTTGCCTTAAAAGAGGCTGAGGAACAGGCCTAGGTATCTGAGTAAATGGTATAATAACTCAATGGCGCCCTGAAGGTTTGATTTCAGTGGGACTTCTTATTTTTGCCCTACCTGCCGAGAATTTTGCTGACACAGCCATGGCTGACCCGGAGCTGTCTAGAGATGTCACACGGCCTGACCCCTTGGTGTGCCAGCTCCACGATCCTCTGCCGAACCACGTCAGGTAGGGGTCTGCCGTTCACAAACACCCCTCCGAGCTGGTTCACACCCCCATGCCCTATGTGGGAGACAACAGCACACACACACAACAGCGTAACATTACATACATATAGAAGAAACGCTAAATTTTAGCCTACTTCTCACTTTACTCTCACTCTCTCTCTCTCTCTCTCTCTCTCTCTCTCTCTCTCTCTCTCTCTCTCACACACACACACACACACAAACACACACACACACACAACCTCTTTACACACATCCGCACGCGCTCATATATACAGACGAAAATCAGAACCTACGAGCAATTCGTGCAGCGTACTTGAAAATGCAACACAAATTGATCTTTATGTCTACATATACTCACGTTGAGGTTAATCAGAACAAAACAGTTCACGATTAACGCATAGTTGAAATAATTCGTACTTAAACAATTTACATTTTTTCCCCCTTTTTTAGATGGATGAAAATTTTACAGATTAAGTCAAAAATATTAAAAAAATATAACTAGATATTTTTAGCTTATATGTCGTATTCGTACTCAATTCTCGTTTTATTATTATTATTATTATTATTATTATTATTATTATTATTATTATTATTATTATTATAGGCGTTGTTATGCTAGTTTTCTCACTGCATTGGTACCTTTTTTGTATATTAAAATAAATAATCGCATAATGCAGGAATTCATTCAACAAACTGACCTTACAACATTGTTGTCCTTTCTCCAGATCGCACAAAACTGATAAAGATATTTGCTACACTACGCATAACCGAACAACGAGTTAGGTCGTATTTTCCTCTTCTATTCCATTGCAGCCAAACACATGTCGCATAGATTACGTTTCAGGCTGTTTAATTTTCCTTGCACAATTATTGTAAATAATTAAAAAGATCTTTGATAACTCATATTACAACCACAGAAAAGCAACTGCAAAACAAGGATTAATTATTTAAATTGGGCGTTCGTATAAAAAATAAATAAAAATAACCAACTTCTTTATATGACCATATATCTGCTATTAACAATTCTGATTAAACGAAATTCATCTTCATCTTTCTTCATCTTTTTTTATTAGTCGTTTATTGCATTATTCTAACCGTTTCTTACATTTTCTCTTCTCTATGTAATTAAAATAAAATGTAGCATTTTAATTGCATAAATAACATTTGACAGTTAGAATTTAAGAAATATCCAATAAAATCCTAACCCAGTTATATGTTAACGTTTGCTTTACAAATAACACATTTTAATTTACTGAATGCTGTAAACCGTGGGCCTAATTCATATGCTTTATATTATAGTCTATGAAGCCAGTTAAATGCTGAACAAGTTAAACAGTAATTGTTGCTGTGTCTAATTAGTACAAGCTATTTTATTGTGTGGAATTTCATCGACTTTTTGTCCAACTTCATCTACTGCTACTCAATATTGGATAACAGAAGCGCCAATATGGCAGATTATCTCTGGACTATTTTTTGCGCTTTAAGGGAGGTTTGTTAGTTTTGTTACTAACTGTATAAGTAATTCTACTTTTTGATATTTTTTCATACACTTTAACTTATGCACATATAGTAAATAATTTTGTCACTCGTAAATAATTAGCTAAAACGCATACAAAGCCTGCACAAGTTGCACTACACAGTACATAGCAGGAAGCTTTCTGTTTTTTTTATTTTTTTTTTCTTTGTTTTTACAAAGAAATAGCAAAAACAAATCTTATACTTACGGTGCATCGCCGTGAATGGGTCTGCTTTGCAGTGAATATCCATGGGATAGCAAAGGAAGGAAAGATAATCGACTGAGGTCGCCGTCTCGCCTCGATTATGCAGCTTTCAATGCGGGTTAGAAAACTGCTGCTGTCCGTTTAGAGCTTCAGAGCCGGCGGCTCGCTGGAGAACTTCTTCTTCAAGTTATTCTCACTTCAGTTCCTTCAGGGGCAAAACGAGTTGGGATTGCAGATCATGTCCGTCACTTGTCTTAAAAAGCGAACAAAAATCTTTTCGCAGTAATTTGCGCGTAACTGCTCGTTCAGTGGATGCTTCTTGGCCACATATTTTAGAGGAATATTTTTTAGAGTCGCTGCCAATTTGCTTTGCGTCGCTTCCAAGGATCCGTTCTTCAACGTACAGCAGTGTAAAAATTCCCTTCGATATATCAGCAACGCGTTTCTGGTGTTACGAGTCACGCAGGCTATGTGCGGGGATGACACGGAAAAACATGGACACTGCGAGTGTCTCTAGCGGTCCCCCTCTCTGTAAGAATGGGATGTGCCTGTTAGAAGCTTTGGGCTGAGAATGAAAGCCCTCTTCCCGGTGTGTGTGTGTTTCTAAAAGCTGCAGTCCACCGCCCCCCACCTTCCTCCTCCTCCACCTTCTCCTCCTCCCCATATCCCCCCTCGCATAGAGATGGATGACTTGTCAGACAAAGGCAATAGATTCCAACACTTTGTGATTCGCCAACGCAAAAAAGCCGAAGCCCAAATGAGGAGGTCTCTCCGTCTGACACTTCGGAAAAGGGAGGGATGCAAACAGGAAAATGAGTGACTTCGGGTTAGGAAATTAAAAGATAAGGAAGAGGAAATGATAGTAGCAGCAGTCCAATGGCTGTGATTTTGTTTTAAACATTTCGTTCAACAAAATACGTTCTCAAAGCTGATTATTCCCAGGTGCATGAAATGATTCGCTAGTATCTAAGGAAATTAGGAAATTACCTGTGCTACAAGGCCGATTCACAATACTGTGATATTCACGCTGTTACATCATTTCAGTCTCTTTAATGGCCAAAGCTAAAGTCAGGTTTACTATTTTGTTTGGCCCTAGGTTATGGAATAAATTCTGATTTTTACATTCAGATATTTACATGAAAGTTAAGCAAAAGAAAGCCTTTTGAAAAGCAAACAAATAAATTCAGTTTGACCTGATTTCACATTTGAGTTGTCTGCTTTATTAACTGTGTTGTCTTTCACTATTAACTATTAGTTGACTATGCTGGTTCTCCTGTGCTTGATATGTCATATGTAGATTTTGAGGGCTTAGTGTAGGGTGTCATTTCGAAGATAACTCTGTAGATGGCGCTGTGTGGTATGGCTTTTTAGGTGGGTCGCCAATGTTGTTGAAAAGCTGCACATGGCAGGACTGATTGTGGCGGGCTAGAGTTTTAAACTTCCAGGAAATACTTTCTGTAGCTCTCTGTCAGCTGTATATCTGCTAAAAATTCTACTAAATCCTTTTAATGACCGTAACAGCAACAACATGCATATAATACAATCTTTATTAAATTAAAATATGTTATTGATACTGATTATTCATTCATTATATTGTGTGTCATTAATATAAGAATGGATAAATTTCAAGTTCATTTGTATCTCAGTTATTTTACCATTTCGTTTTTTTTTATGTTGTGTGGAGAGGCTTTTACTTTACATTTGTTCTTATACTGTGTTCTATTGCACTATAATAATACTCTTTTATTATTATTATTATTATTATTATTATTATTATTATTATTATTATTATTATTATTATTATAAGAATGAATAACTGACTGTCACTTTAACGTTTTGTCACAGGAATTCACTCACTCTTCTTGAGCACATTTACTCACAGCAGTACAGCAATAAAGCATGTTGCGAAGTTATTAGGGTTTTTAGAGCTATTTATAACCAACTATGTAAAAAGTTGTAATATTGTAAAATATTTTCTCATTGCTAATAAAAATAATTGTAATAATTTGTAATAAACACGACTGATCTGTGACTTGTTTAAACAAACTATTTTTTGTGAAACCAGCATTTTTGTTCTTCTTATAATAACAACAACAGTAAAAAGCAAGTTGATGATGATGATGATTATTATTATTATTATTATAGTAGTAGTAGGTCCGTTATACTATTAGTGTAACGTTTATTGTGATACTGCATGTGATAGCCTGTGATAATTATATATATATACATTGAAAGAAAAATATACAGACTACATATTTATCACTTGTGACTGAAGTAGTCTATCCATTTAATGATAAGTAAGAAATGATTGAACTGTGGGTGACTGTTGGAGAAAAAGGCATTTCATTTAGCCTCTGTGTGCTTTGTGGCCGATATAGATTGGGCTAAAAGAACAGGAGGCCATGTTGTGTTGTGCCTTGCGGCTAAATTTGCGGACGATTCTTCTTTTTGTTAGTGTTTTTGGAGGGAGCTTCTGGTACAATATGTAACACCATGGGCTGTAATTTCACACTCCACTACACATTTCCCCTAAAGCTGCTTTTATTTCCCCGCAAGACCCCTGCTTTTCGCCTCCGCACAACTTTAGTGTATTACTTACTTTCCTTGTTAAATGGAAGAAAAAACTAATTGCAGCTGATCATACTGTAGTAGACTTAACATAGTAAAGATATTGAAACTTTCCCATGGCAGAAATATGACACTGATGCCGCAAGGTGCGTGTTTTTCCCTTTCTCTCGCGGCGCCTAGGTTAAGCTGACCGTTAGTGTTTCTGATGAGATCAGATCTCTTCTGTCAGACACAATTAGCCAGAAAATGTGATAAATCACACTTCTCGAATTCTGCAACCAGGCTGGGAATGTAATCGGCAGGCTAATAATAGATTTGATTAGTACTTATTATTATTATTATTATTATTATTATTATTATTATTATTATTATTATTATTAGAGAGACAGAGAAAATTCGTTTATGGGATGGGGGTGGGGTTTCTAGAGGGGGTGTCAATATACGAGATGCACCGTGTGCTGCCCTGCCTCAGTATTCTTAGTATTCCGAATAAGTTCGTTAGCAGCAGTCAGTCATGTGAACAGTAATGAACCTGCAGTGAGGAAGAGAGACACCCGTTTCCTGTCATATCTGGAAGTATGTGCTTTCGGTTACCATTCACCTTAATAAGAGGGCATATTATAGCGACGTCACCAATCGATATTTACTTCAACAGACTGGTGCAGGTTAGACCCCGCTGTAGACACCTTCACAGCAAGTGATATATAAACCAAACATAATTCATAAAGACTATTGACTCTGATCTGGTTGAGTTTGCGAGTTTAGCCATTTGTGTATTAATATTTAGCAATAATATGCTAAAATTGTCTAAACGACAGTTACAGTATAGAGATAAATGAACTGGAGATATTGAAAACTAGTTACAGTGTATATTTAAAATATATTGTTTATACTGATAATGTATTACAACTGCTATTATTATTATTATTATTATTATTATTATTATTATTATGTTGGTGGTATTTAGGTTAGTATAGGTGTTATTTATAATCCTTACTTACTATAATACATACACACACACACACACACACACACACACACACACACACACACACACACACATATATATATATATATATATATATATATATATATATATATATATATATATATATATATATATATATATATATATATAATTATATATGATTTCTCTTCTAGCTTATCCTAGTGTAGTGTCAGTGTCTACGAGGCTGTGCATTACTCTCTTCAGCTGTGTGTGGTATCCAAATGTTTTGCTGTTTTCTGACAAACAGCAGGACGGCCTCCCCTGCGCCATCATATCAGCTGCCTCCTTAGATTGCCTATTCATGTTGTCTATAGGGTGAACAGATGGACCATCAATTTAATTCTATCCTCACCACCATCAGAGATTGATTTTGTACTTGCTTTTAATTTTGCCATAATTAATTAGATCATTACAAGTGTTTTTCATTGATCTTCCCATTTACACCCAAAATGGAAAGGTAAATTAGCATGTGATCTATGTTTTCAATTAACTGACATATAACACAATATTAATTACAATGCTGAATGTCACTAACATTATTATTATTATTATTATTATTATTATTATTATTATTATTATTATTGTTATTATTATTATTATTATTATTGTTAATATTATTATTATTGTTATTAATAATAACAACAAAATCAATAATAATAATAACAATAATAATTATTATCGTTACTATTAATAATAATGATAATAATAATAATAATAATAATAATAATAATAATAATAATAATAATAATAAATATTGTTTTTATAGTGTTTATATCAGCCGTGCCACATGTCCTGATTTTCATCTAATTTTAACACAAGGTAAATACAAAGGAACTTCAGATGGACCGCATGAAGAGACCCTTTTACCCAACAGCCTTAGAAAGGTGGGTTCAATTTTACTCAATATAACATTTTAAAAGTACTTGTACTGGCCAACTGAACGAGGCTCACCTAGCACAAATAAACACTCAGGAGAGAACATTTAGGAAAGGAGAAAAAGAAACGCGGCACTTACCTGATCGAGCAAGTCTCTGAGCTATGCCTTTCCTCTGTCTAATGGTCCGTGCGGGCGGTGCAGCCCACTGGCTGTGTCCGGCCCTGTGCGCTTTCTCCCCGGCTGGGCGAGCTGCCTCTCCCCGCTGCCTGCCATACCATCTGAGCGATCATCCAAAACTAAACGGTTTTAGACGGCAACAACGGAAAGAAGGACATCGACCTCTGCTTCAGTGCACTAGGGACTGATAAAGGAGGGAAATAGCAATCACAGCAAATAAAGCGTTTCAGGTATGATATAAAAAGAAAGAACAAAACTGGAAGTAAAATCGTGGTCTAAGAGGATATGCTAAGAGCAGCTCGCAGGGCGTTTGCCCTTGTGGGAGACTGAAAGGTAGGACTAATAGCATTGAATATTCATGCTTATTTCTCACGTATGTAGACGTGCATTTTTTGTTTGTATTATATATTTTGTATACCAATGTGTGTTGACATATTATGAGATGTAATAAGTTTTGAAAAGTTTGAGTAAGAAAGTTCAAGGCGAGGTGGAGGAGTTAACGGAGCCGTATTTCTCATTGGCTGCACCACTGGGTGAACCTGTGCTCAGTAGGAGGGTCCACTTAACTCACCCACCTCATATAATAGCGGTGTTAATGATAACCAGATGATTCACTTATACATACGACATAGCTATAAACTTGTTTTTATGGACCTTAGTTTGGATTTGAAGAATAGGTTTGAATTTTCTCTTACACACTTTTAAAAGTTTGTCGAAAATCTAAAGAAATCTAATTGTTTAAAATGTGTATTAAATTGTATAGTTTTTTAAAATATGTAATCACGAGTATTTTTCAGTAAGTTTTTAAATCACAATGATTAACCTATGGGGCTGATATGTCCTGGAAGGATGGTTAGGGTGTGCATTAATTACTATCATGCTTAAAAAAATTTCTACACTCACAAGGTTTTCTTAGGATTATTGAGAGTTTTTTCTACATAGAAATTTTGAGAGTTTTTTCTACATAGATTTCTTTGACATTACATTTTAAATTAAGGCATAGTTACAGCCATGATTAAAAAAAAATCAAATTTACATTTATAGCATTTACATATATATATGTAATGGAAATATGTATATGGAAAGGCATTACCTGCTTAGTAAGTGCATGTTAAACAAAACATTCTCCATTATAATAAGAAACATCTTCCATTCAAAATTAATTTAAACTCAACTTAAAAAATCTTAAAATACTTTTTACACGTATGCGCACTAGTTGTATTTTTTGTTTGTTTGTATTGCAGGAGGCTGAAATAAGCGAATAAGTGAATGATTTGAAAATAAACTTCTCCTTGGCCAGAAGGGGCACTGTAATTCACCACTGAGGATAAATGGATTATTCACCTAGAGTGTCAGTTTAAAATGCCATAGTTGATCATAATTGGCAAATATACTGCTGATTAGCAAACCTGGAACTTCGAGTAAAGATTATTATAATTAATAATGCATACATACATGTATAAACACACACGTGCAAAGTGCATTAAATTCGTTTGCCAATGCAATCTATTCGCTTATGCAGGCCTTGTTGTAAACCCACATTTATAAATATAGTTCATATTTAGTACTTTTTTCAATTCTCGAGGCAACTGCAGATTAGTTTTCTTGCGGGAACGCTAGAGTCAGGTAGAATAATTATTTCTCTGTCATTTATTTTATCTGATGTAAGCCTCGTCTTTGCCTATGGTCCACATTCTTGGAATCATAAAGACAGAGCAACGTATCATTAGGAATTAATGTGCTGTTTAGGCCTAATTAAAGCAGTCAGATACTGAGAATGAAATGACAAAAATGACTTCCCTCTCACCAGTAGCCACATTTCTGTGCTTTGTGGATATTCAGTGGTTCTAGATATTCGGAACTCTCACAAAATGTTTGTTAAATAGGAGATATAGAGGCTATAATAATTTAATGCAGAATTTTATAGCTTCACCACGCTCTGCCGTTCTTCTGGATATTGTATTATCGCGTTTTTATAAGTTGCTCGTGCGTTCATGTTCCAGTTAGCAGCCTTTATCTGTATTAGCGCGCGCTGTTAAACTCTTTGGAGAGCTTTCGGTTCATCTGCGCGTCTGAAACATCTCAAACATATCGCTCAAAACATGATTTTATGTGTGCCACTTTAGTGCAGACTGTTATGGACTGTTCTCCTCGCATAGGTAGCGTTTCAACATTTCAGTCTGCTATAACTTAAACGGGAAACCGGTTAGATCTGCTTTATTCGTTTGTCGGTAGGACCAACTGTGCGTTCAACAAAATGAACTAGAATGACACTTCATTTCAACCAATATTTTGGCATGTGTAAAAGTGATGAACATTATATGTGTTTTCAATTTCTTTCTTTCTTTCTTTCTTTCTTTCTTTCTTTCTTTCTTTCTTTCTTTCTCAGGGGGTCCATATAAAAAAATACCACTACTAAAAATAAGTTGTCTACAATTAAAAAAAAATATTGTTAATATTAAGGTTGACCTCTAAAGAAACTAACAGACCGCAAAACCAAATGATGAGGCAAATAAATAAATAAATAAATAAATAAATAAATAAATAAAATACAACCTGTCAGTTATTTATGTTTCTATACTGTAGCCCATATATTTTAGAGAATAGTTTATATATATATATATATATATATATATATATATATATATATATATATATATATATATATATATATATATATATAAATAAACTGTATTCTCTATAATATATATATATATATATATATATATATATATATATATATATATATATATATATATATATATATATATATAAAACAATAATAAATAGGTATATTTACCTTTTTTTGGGGAATACTTAATTGTTTGTAGTATATGTTTTAGAATACTTTAGACAACAATTTTTTCAGTTTCCATGTAATATGTGCCAATCTAAGTGGATGCATGTATGTGTTTGTGGACTATCCCCTGAGGCTGTCTCAACCCAGCTGCCTCCGTCTAAAGCAGACAGGAAACAGCTTCCACTTACATGTCCACAATATGGAGAGCAACGACCTTCTGCAGGCACCTCATGTCATAACACACCAATTTCAGACAAATGCATACTGGACAATGTGTACAGTTTCAGCTTTTTCAGTTATGAAAAAATGACTTCATTTGGAAGATTATTTTCTTGAAGATTGTTAATGTAGATATTTTTAAGATTACTTCTAAAATATACTATTGACTTATACTGAGCCAATTATAAATGTGAAAATGCCAGCCTGCTGTGGAAAAATGTCTCTCTTTTGCATCCATTTACCAATATGCCTTACCAATATGTACGTGCATGACTTAATCTATTTCTTAAATCTACAGCCTGCTGTATTCCTCAGATCAGACCCTTGTGAGCACTGCCGGTCATGTTCAGTGTTGTAATAATCATAGAAACAGTGAGTTTGATCTATAGAAGCCATAACAGGGCACAATGAACCTCCCTTACACACACTGCTTAGCACTGGCAGTGGAGACTGACATACGGGAGAAGCCTGAGGAGTGATCTGAACAGGGCTATTTGATTGGCAATAAAGGCAGTTGGAGTATCTGTAATGGATGTGAGATTTCTCTTGTTAAGTCCATTTGGCCTGGGCGTTGTGACTGAAGTCAGTGTGAGGCTAGATTGAAAACTCAGGGAGAGGCTGATTATGGTGTGTGTTGGAGTTTTATTGCATAGTCCATTACGCTGGTCAGCGCTTACACTACACACTGTCTCCCAAAGCAAAGGCTGGGTGGATTAATGGAGCAATGCTGCAGTACAATCCAACCCCCTCAGACATCCCGACCGTTATTTCTCTTCACAGAGACTTTAAACTTGTCCCAATTCCTGCAGCATTTAATGTTAAGTAAGTTTCACCCTCCCTTCTTCCCAAAAGAAGGGCACAGCAGGTCCCTACACCCTCTGAATATGCTACTCATCATTTATCTTCTCTCTATTTTTGGAAAGGATAAACATCAAATAATGTCTTTAATATCTTTGTGGCCATAGTTAGATTTTTATGGAAGCTGTAAGGTTTAAGTTTAACTGTTTATTTGGTGTCATTTTAATGCATGTTTCTATACATTGAAAGATGTTACAAAGATCAGGCAGCATGCAATGGAAATGTAAACCTGCTTGCAATGATTATTTTTGCAACAAATACAAGACAAATGGTAGTTTTTTTTAAAAACCAAAGAGAGAGCTGTTATACTTATTAGAGAGGAGCTGAAAAAATTAGTGAGCAGACTACATTAGAAAGACATAATAAATAATGGAACAAAAGTACAAAATTCTCCCTGCGGAAATCTGGACTGCTTCGTAAAATCTGGTCCCCACACCAGCAAGCCCCATCAACTCATCTCCCCTTGCCAGCTTTTCATATTTAAAGCCAGTACGGGTTTAATTACCAAATGATGACAGTGTCATATGGTGCCATGATGGCACAGGATATGTGCGAGACACTGAGTGACAGTGGGAAGCTGGAAAGCAAAACAGGAGCGAAAAAAATAGCTGAGACAGTAAAACATCTGTAATTTGCAATTCGCTGGTGTTCAATGGTTGCTCATGGATTAAAGATTAAAAACTATTGTCTGGCAGATGGAAGAGAGGGAGAGAGAAAGAGAGAAGGAGGGGGAGCTTCTGAGCAGCCCATTTACATTTGTATAAAAGAAAGCACTGTTAGGATAATCACATGGAAAAAAATAAGCTGTCTCCATTACATACTCAAGGCAATGCCTCCATTAGCTCTATATGCAGATGTAGATGCTCCTTTTCTCAAATCATGCTGTAGTGACAGCATGGCATTCGGTTTAGCTGCTCTGTGTCTTCTTTGATGTAAATCCAAACATCATATTTCAAATAATGACAAAATTTATGATGTTTTGTTCACAACAAACTAAAATAATACAAAGAAATGTGAGTCATTAACACTGCAAACTACTAAAAGTTGAACCGAAGTATTTCCAAGCAAGTTATTAAGGCATATTTTTTTCACCTCTCCCACACTGGTCAAATGAGTAGAGTTTCTACACCTGATCCTTTATTGTAATTGTAATTGTAATTAATTGCTGTTTTGTTAGTCATGCTGAGTCTTAATGAGTTTGCGCTTCCTAATAAACAGTGAGAACCAACACTTTAATATGGATAAATATCATGTATAATAAAATGAGTTTAAAATATTGTTATGGTCTGATGCTACTGTACATGTTTGAGGCTGACCCAGGGTTATTCTAGTTGGATATGCTTAGAGGTTTCTTTGATGCGCTCTGTGAGTGGTTATAGGTGGGGGGTAATGGGCAGGCCACTGGAGCATGGAAGACCACCTGAGAATTATTTTTTTGGGCACTAGCTGGTCATCTGACACCAGTGCTCTAGAGAAGGTGCTCAGCACTAGATTTCATGAAAGCACTAACAGGGCTGAATTAAAGGACCTCTTTAATAAAACATCAGCTGTTTTGAATGGCACACGCTTGAGCTGCTAGTGTAATTGACTTTTTGACTTTTTTCCTGGATTTGCATGGACTCTATAGAGAGCTCACCTGGATAGCATTGCTCGTCGCCAAAATTACAGTGGTGTGTGTTATGTTACATATAATAATCACTCTTCACTGTGCAGTGTTACTCAATAGGCTGAATTAATTCTTTCATTCTTACACAGAAGAAGGGCCTGCTGTAAAGCACACACTGAGACTATCAAATGAGAAACACACTAATTTCTATCCTATTCCTTTGTATTAAAATAGAAAACGTTAAAAAAATATTTCTTTTTGCTTCATTGTATTTTGGAAAATGTGAATAATTAAGAGAATAATTATTAAGTTAATATTAGGCGTGTTGTAGTTCTGCAACACGCCTAATAGTATATTCAAATCATGCAGTAGTTTATTCTTTCACATGTTTAAATAGGAAAATTAAATAAATGTGATTTTTTTTTTCAAAAAGCTTATGTGAATATCGAGTGCAAAAACTGTGTCTGATGTATTGTGCACTTAAACCTGCTGTCTAAACAGAACATTAGATAGAGTAGTACCATACTAAACTGCTTTGGATAGATGAGTGTAAGCCAAAGGTGAATTACACAGGGGGTTGTTGGTATCTGTGCCTCTGATCTCCCTCTGATAGCCCGCTCACTGCCGAACATCTGTCACGCCGCATGCTGCGCTCACTCACACGCGGAACGTCAGGTGATGCTGTTGCATGGTTATCCGTGCAACGTGGTCCATGTGGAGATCCCCAACATCGCTACTCATTAGCAGGGAAAGCAGGGCTGATCTGGACTGTTGGAGCTGCGGCTGGGTCTCGGGATGGAGCCTGGCAAACCAGGCAACACGTCCGAAGTGGGCAAGCCCCTCCAGATTGCATGGATATCAGAAGTGACATCACAAAGCCAGAAAAAATTAGCATCCCTAATGGTCTGCCAGGCCAAACATTATTCTTCATGATGAGGGGCAGCCATGCCTGCTTAGGGCTCGTGGTGAATGAGCCAAAAGCAGAGGAGGCTTTTCAGCTCTCAACCCGCCAAAACCACCATGCTCTGTCATCCGGTATCATAAAAAAAGTTTTTTTAAATGTTACTGGCAAACTACATAATGTTACTGGTCTATTGTTTTGATATCAATTGGATTTTGTTCAAAATTAACATTGAGTTTCCATGATTTATAGCTATAGTTTTTCAAAATATTATATTTGCAACTCTTACACTTTATATAAGTCTTAGATTATCATTTTAAATTATGAGGAGCTGTCATGGCAAGTCTGCATTACAAAAAGCAGCCCCACTCCTAGTTTGTTTGGGGAAATAGCTGCCATAATAATGTAAAGTCATGAATGATCAATGAAAAGAGGAGAGTGGCTTGGCAGATTTAATTAATTACAGCACATTAAAATGTTTGTTTACAGAAGTGAATACTTACAAGGGGTCTGATGTAAATTAATTTGAAATGTTCTTCCCCCAGTCCCTGGAACATGTCAACAGCAGTTGAGGTAGTTTCATGGCAGGTAAGCGTATGTCTCATTGGATTTCCATCAATTGCTCAAAGGTGTGTTTGAAAACAAAGATGCATGGTGCACAAATTAGCCTGAATGGTAACATGATTGCATATTAAGAAATCTAATTAGTATTCAAGAGAATACAAAGAGAAGAGCTGAACAATACTGCATTAATGCATCTGACAAAGATTTTATATGCATCATATGCAATTAAATTATTATATTACATTATATATAATAATAATAATAATAATAATAATAATAATAATAATAATAATAATAATAATAAATAATAGTATTAATCTGAACATAATATGAATATACAGTATGTTGCTATGTGTAAGAGTGATGATAGCTGTAAAAATATTTTCAATACCTGCAACAATATAATATAATATAACAATATAATGTCTTGTGTGTAGTTATGTGTGTGTTTGAGAGAGAAAGAGAGAGAGAAACTGTGCTCAACAGGTCTCCTGAGGTTCTTCTCCTGGACAATGATGTATTTAAGTCCTCTTAGAGGTCAGATGGACTTTATCCAGCACATCACCTGCAATCAATAGCTTTGGTAAACCAGGCTCAACCGAGTGGCTGTGAGACCTCCACTTATAAACCAACTCACAGAGAGGTTGGTACGGGCCATTGCCCTGCTAAAACTGCAGCAAGGGTCCTTACTCACATGCATGTAATGTCACTATGAGAGAACCCATTGTGAAGAACAGTGTCAGAAAATCAGAAGTAAATTGTCAGATGTGTGTCTGTGAGGACTAGTGGGTTTCTGCTCAGGGTGGAACAGCACAAAATGCAGAAATTCATTGGAATGGAATATTATGTGGAACACGAGTAATTATTTTGCCACATTATGTTATTTTTGGTCCTATGAAGGATGCTCAGGACTTACTTCACAACAGAGATGTAACATTCACAAATAGCCATTAAACATGTTTAGCACAACATATGCTTTTATCTGCTCTCATGTGCCATGCATGGAAATAAAAAAAACAATATTTAAGCAAGTGAAAATATCTTGATCTAATAGTTCTTATTATGAGACTTGTATGTTTATTGAACCATCTGGTTATATGAAAATCATTATCAAAATCATTATCATTTTTTTTGCAAAGCTAATACTCAATAAGACTTTCACTTATTAAGATGGAATTTGCAGTGTACTTTGGTGAATTTCTGAGTAATAACGTCTAAGCGCTAAGGCAATGAAAAATCTTTTTACAATTTATTTCTTAGATATTTCATACATCACTAATATTTACATATGTGAGAAATGAGGCGTTAATTTTTATTAATCAACATTAGTTAAAGGACATAACAGTGATCATAATGATGAGCAGAAGGTGTTGATTTTTGTTGTACTCTTGAATGTTTTCATCATCTAAGTTATTTAACATGTATGTTATTAACTAGTGTCTAATAATTACATTTCAAGCAGAGCCATAAATTGACTAAAACAGTTATTGTGAAAAGCCAGAACGTGGTTTGTTAACAAACTGACACATAAAATAGGAGCACAGGTTCAATCACGGCCTTTCTACTTGGATTGAGGGGAACCTATGAGCCTAGGCAACAAAGGCAGATGCTGTGGGGTGTGTAGCTACTGTAAGTGGCTTTTGAAGAATTGGCACAGTCATCTGGTGAACACCTCACATCTCTCACAAACAAATGAAGACCCAGCACTTCAAAGTGAGATTGATATCTCTCTCTGAACTTCATCCCGAATATTCTGAATATTGAGAGAGGTGCACTCCTCCCTTGGGATTGTAGTAGCGGCTTCTTCTCCCCTGCTCTGCCAAAGAGGGGAAAGAGATTGCCCCCGTAGATCTTTCATGTTCATCAGTATTCACTCATTCATTGTGAACCATGGCAGCTGAAATTCGCCCAAGTATTGCTCGATGGATGGCCTAGCTATCCACTTTGTTGCAGTAAGGATGTCTGAAATTGAGTTGCTGAATTAAAATAGAACAATCCTCAATTTTTACAGACTCCAGACAGTGCTATAAATTTTACTTAGTGACTGAAAACTTTTCCATTTGCTCCGTGGGTCCTTGATGTACCCAGGTTTTTAATAGGTCATGGATAGATGTATCCGGTTTTTGCTACTTTCACATTGAATGTGATGCTTGTGGGTTTGGCAAATATAGTTATTTCCTAGCTTGGTTTATTGTTTTTGAACTTGAGCTTTAAATATGACTGACCTAAAGAGGTTTTTGTGAATCAGACATCCAGTTCTGAACATTTTTATCACCATTGTAATGACAGGGCTATGTTTAATTGTTGCTTATAGTGAAAAGGCATGTATTCTTGTTTTAATATTGATGATGTTTCAATGAATTGTGTGGATTTATAACTAAAATAATTGATAGGGTAGGTATCCCTTAGCTAGTAAATACTGTCAATAATATCAACCATGAGAAAATGCTTCAGTGACCTGGTTCTCCATGGGTCACAAAATAGGCAAATGGCTTTGACACAGAGGCAATGGGCCAACGAGGTTTGTCTCTTTGTCAATAAACCAGGTGACACCTCTATTGATGTCCTGCTCTTCAGCATTTAAACACAGAAAAGATGAAAATCATACACAAAAGTTTTGGACACCTGAATTTTAAAAAAGTTATTAAAAAGTGACCATTATTGGTTTTTGCTGGTTTGTAAAACATTATAGCTTAACCATGATTAATCACATAGCATGTACAATCACTGGCCACAGACCTCCACACCTGCTCATCCATGCAATAATCCAGTCGTGTTCCAGCAGTGAAAAATCATGCAAATATAGGTGAGGAGCTTCATTTGATGTTCGTATAATATATTAGAATGGAGAAGAATGTAATCACAGTGACTTTATCCATGGCGTCATTGTTGGTGCCAGACGAGTTGGATTGAACATTTGAGTATGCCCTGGGATGGTACTGCACAATGGAATCTAGACTTTGCACAGAATTCTGGAAAAAACATCCAGTGACTAGTAGATCAGCAGGCACAAATTGACATGTTCACAGAGAGGTCAGCGGAGAATGGCCAGACAAGTTTGAGCTAACAGAAAAGCTACATTAACTCATATAACCACTTCATACAACAGAGACAACATGATATGCCAAAACTTGCAGCAGATAGCCTACAACAATAAAAGACTGCTTTGGGTTCCAGTACTGTTGGCCAGCAACAAGAATCTGCACTCTCCAGTTCCCAGAGTCTACACTGGGCACTGGCTGACCCAAACAGTTGAAAATTGAAGAAACATTACGTGTTCTGATTATACACGAGTTCTGCTGCAACATGTAGATAGTATTGTAAGAAGTTGCCATCAAAAGCAAGAACCTAACCTACATTGTATCAAGAGTTCAGGCAGGTAGTTGTATAATAGAGTGTGTAATGTTTTCTTGGGACACTTTGGGCCCCCTAATACGAATCAGGTCTCATGCGAATGACCTATTTGTATTGTTGCTGACCATGTACATCCCAGTATGGTCAGAACACCTTGTTGAATCAATGCAAGAAAATGGAGAAAATCTTCGGACAACAAACTGGGTACTATCTAGTGTGTTCATATTTGGGACAATATTTAAAAAAATCTTTACACTAATACAAGAAAAAATCCATTAGCAGGGAGTTTTCCTGTTTATTGGAGATGCTCTTCTCTATTTTCTGCTGGACATGCCAGAGATTTGTGAAGCTTGTTTGTCTCTATCGCTCCTGATTTTGGTTCAACTCTTCCCAGAGCAATTTGACAGATAAACATAGGTGAGTTTTCATTACACACATAACTGTCTCCTTCCTTTCCAGATATTACAATGATCTGATTCTTTTGTTTTAATGAACTCAATGACTGAATCATGAAATAAATGTCTGAATGAATTTAAAATTTTTTTTTACATTTATTAATTTTTTTAGTCGTCTTCAGTAACTGTATGACCTCCTGTTTAGGGTCATCACGGATCCAGAGATATAGTCTGGATATATAATAAATAAAGTCTGTAAGGTTAAAGAATTCGTTTGAAACTCCAGTCCATCACAGCCCATTATGCACACATTCACAGACATTTTAGGTATTTATTAACATTAAGTTATTTCTTAACCCATAAGCAGAAACTAAAACCAGCACTCAAGAAGTAAGAACTGGTTACACAGCATTATTGAACATGTTAGTAGATACTAATATACTAAGCATTTAACTTTACCACATGATCCTACATTTGCTTCCCTGGCACATGTCCCACAAAGAAGATGAATCCTGACAACAACCTTCTTGCTGAAAGAGAATGAAGCCAATGGTTTTTCTTTAGTCAAAGGCAGTACATAGCATGTCTGGGATCTGAGTAAACCTCACCTCTCTGCTGCACTTTGAACAACAGATAAATCCAGTCTTCCACTCTATCTACTCTATAATGATCTTCCCTGAGAGATAAATCAATAATTGCTAAGCTACATAGACCATTTTGTCGTAAAATGGTAATTAGCATGGGTCTTGACCTCCCTCATGGCATCCCCCACTAACCCATCTGAGGACCAGGGCATGTCCAGAGTTGCCACTTAATGACGCTAACATTACACACTCGCTGAACATTGTCGAGCTTTTGTCTTCATTCACATCGAAATGAAGTTCTTGGGGCCCACGTTTATCAATCATGGTGGGGCTCCAGCTGTTCGCCAGTCTTTGGCCTGACTTCAACAGCCGTGCTTACAAATTGTCTCTGAATAGCATGGAGCACAACCCCCTCCTTTTTTGTCACTCTCTGTTGACAAATGTTCCTCTGCTGCTTTTCCCAGACATGGCCGACCCTACCTTCTGCTCCTCACTATTCAGGCAGGATTTTGGGCCTCATGTTCTTCCAGTGTCAGAAGTCTGATGAGCCACAATGGGATTGCTTCTGAGCATCTACTGGCTCGTTGAGGTATTGTTAGATGATATTGGGTTATTGTTCTTGTTTAGTGCCAAAGTCCGTTATTATTCAACTTTAGATTTCATAATATTAAACTGCAAAAATGCTTTTTGACGTAATTGCAAAGCAAGCTGGATATGCTTATGATCATGTCCCAATTTGTATTTAAATTCTTTTTCTGGAGAGCCAGTCTCTTCTATGCATGTTCCATTCCTTCAGAGTAGTCCAGAAAACAGTAGACAACAAAGCCAACAACTGTGAAAATGTGGGTTTGCCCCAGAAGGATGAATGACGTACAGTTTCTCTTTCCTGCTGCTTTGAGAAGTCAAATAATTAAGATAGATGGACAGACGAATTAGTTGTCTTCCAAGGTCAAGTGCTGATTGCCTTATTACTCTATTACCTCACTGTTGTGAAACTGTTACCGCTGACACTTTTTCATGATATTTGGTTCATCCACAAAAGAAAGGGAGTGAGTGGGGGAGTGAAAGAGATACAAATTGATTGTTTGGCGGCCAAATCAGTCATAGTCATCTTCGGTGGATGGATTAATGGGTTTGATGGCTGTTGCAGGTTCAGGCATGGAGACGCACTGAGAACAAGAGAAATTGGTTTGGGCCCCCGGGAGCTGAATCGATGTGAGTAGCATGTAAGCGGCACACTGTTGTTTTGTAGATGTGTGTAGATATATTTTTGTGTCCTTAACTGAGTAATATTTCTTAAACAGGGTACTTAAAAGTTGTGGCGAACTGGCTATAATTATCTAAATACAATTGTTTCGGAATCTGAGAATCATTTCTAAACATTTAGAATCTGAATAAAATTAGAGTAGAATGCTACAAATAACATTTGTATAACATTCTGAACTATGGAAGAAATTATTAGCTACTGTATACCAAATCTACTGCCTTTTAATGGTGTGGTTTATTTTTGATTTATATTCCAGTATTTCTTGAATAGGTTCTGAAAAGGTCAGTGCTGTGACAAACATTCAGATCCATTTTCTGCAGCCAAATGTAAATAGGACCAAACGTTGGATGTTCCATTCATCTAAAACATGGAGCCTTGGAAAGTAAGTGGAGCTGAAGGGAGCGTCATATCATGATGTTAGTTGTTACAAAAAGCAGTTTCTTAAAGGTTTGTTCTATTTCTTAATACAAAGAAACATTTAGTAATAAAATGCTTTTAATAATGCTATAATAAGAAATAGTTGGTGTTTTGAAATTCACAATGGAAAATGAAAGATATAAGATACTCAGACATATATTGTATGTTTTATAATAACAGTTTATATTATTTAGATTAAATTAGATACAAAAGTAGGCAAATGTTCTTGGAATTTCTTCTGTTTAAGAACATAATGGGGTTTGCTCCACATGCTGAGACACAACACATGAAAATTGCCCCTTGAATTATGACAGAGAGCCTTCCTACCTCAGTTTTGAACAAGTCCACCCACACTAAATCTGTATCAGTAGCCCACATCAGGGTAGTGCATCTAAATCTCCATTTTAGCCTGCACATTTTCCTTTCTATTCAAACAGGGCATGTGTGAAATTAATCAACTCCCCACTGTAATTCTAAATATTTGCCACGTGGGCTGATTGGGGTCAGTGGCTCAATCCCACATCAGGAGAATGCGCACTCTGCATCATGATTGATTACCAGCGTGGCTGCACATATTATTATGAAATGAATTTATTAGCTTTAAATCTACTAGTAATGTCCCACTGTTTTAGGTCCTTTATGCAATTTTCAGCAAGTCAGGCATGGGTGACACGAGCTTGTGTAAAACACTTTGCTCTGAAGGCTTTACAGTGGAACACCCAGGCTTGCTTCCTCAGGGGGAGCACTCACATAGGTGCCACAGTGGTAATAAAACAGGCCTGAAGTACCAGAGTATTTCTGCTGCTCATTTGTATTTAGAATAAGCGCTGAAGACTCTCACTGAATACCAGTCAAGGCTCGTTTTCCCCCAGATAAACAGGCAGGTTGAATGGAGATTAACTTTACTTCTTCCTTTACATCAAGATTTTTAGTATTTATGGTGTAATCTGTATTGGCTGACAAACATAAATCACAGTTTCATGGAATGAAATGGCACCAATTTACCTGTCGAACAATGAGGTCTTGTACAGTATTTATAGCTATACTACCAGTACATTTTATGGTTATGATGATGTGAATTGCATCAGTTCGTTACAATCAGTATTAACACCAGGCTTTGAATAGAAAGAAAGAAAGAGAGTCAGTCTATTTTAACCTGCATTTCTAATAGCTGTGTGAGTGCGATAACTAAGCAAAGTACTTGGTGGTAATGAGTCATGTGACACCTCATGGGGTTTACCATAACTATTTGAGTAAATGGTCGCTCTCCACCAACAATTCCCTTTGATGACCCATTAGATATTATGGAGCAGCCTGCTGTGAGCACCATAGTCATATTCCTACCAAATTTGTGTTTAATGCCCAAGAGACAAACAATAACTAGATTTTAAAAACTTCCATACATTAGCTTTCATTTGGAAGATTCATAATACACTGCAAAACACTTTATTTGAATCATTAAAGTTTTGATATTTTCATCAAGCCATCATTATCCCATGATCCTTTTTCAAACCATAGATTATTATACTCCACATATAATACAAATAAATATTGCCCGGATATTTTGTTATATTTACAGTTTGGCCTTAGGCAAAAGATTGTTTAATTTTATCTGTAATTTTATAACGTTTCTTAAGATTTCTTAAGTACTCAAATATTAAACGTCCCTCTGCAATGCTGCTCCTAGTGTATCAAGCATTTATATCCAGCACATTGTTCCACACATATTTGTTTGCTAATAGTGTGCGGATTTCTCCGCCGAATATCCTCATAAATCTTACTCTTCTGCAGGAGCATGTACAGCTAATCTGGATCCTCTCTTTGTTTTTAGCTGCTCTGTTGTTCCATGTAAGCTTCAGCCACTGATGTCTGATCAACTTCCAAGGCTGCTGCTTGGCAGCTGGGGAATATATAAAGATAAATGGTATTATGTTAAATTCCACTTAATGACAAATTTTTAATTTTCTGAACATGGTCATTTTCTGGCTTGTGAATCAAGTGAAAGAAGCTAATTACATGAAGATCTGAGCAAAAATAACTCCTCATTTTCAAGGATAATGGAAGAGAAATGTTGTAGATTAATGGCACTATTTATCTTTTTTAAATTTCTATCTTTCTCTGGTGATAGCTGGGCTCCCCAAGGAAAATATTCATAAAATGGAATTGAAGTCGTAACTTAATAGGTTATTAAAATTTTTGAGTGCATATCACTTCTCCTTTCTCAGCGCTGTAAATTTAAATTGAAGTTTGTGGCGTTTGGAGTCACCAGCAGAGTTTTTTATGAAGGCACAATAGAGGGGGAACATGCATCTTTGTCAAGAGGTATTTGCTATTCTAATTTTATGGCAGGCCAGATTATCAAAAAGGAATGTCACGGTGCGGGCTGCTGACAACACCTCAGCCTTCAGCCATGTGTTTCCATTAGAGGACCTAGCTGTCCAGGGGTTTGTTCGCCCTATTATTTTCCATTTCTGTCTTTTATCTTGATTTAAAGCGAAGCTCACTACATATTCCTATGCTGTCATTTTCCTTCCTCTGCCAGAGCCCAAGATTGGACAGTGCTGAGCTCCTCGGCACAGAGACCTGCTCTCTCTGGGGGCAGTGTAGGGAGCACTTCAAGGTGGAATAACTATCTTTAGCTGGGGTGTGTTTGGAAACACGAGACGAATAAGAGATGAGTGACCGAGGTGATAGAAATATAGAGATACCATCAACATTGCCCCAGCCTTTTTTCAAGGTCACAGAGCCAAATTTATTTATTTCCTAGAAAGTTATGATGAAATTTTACTGAGTACTTTGTGGTAATGATGAAGGAGATCAGTGATCATAAATTTGTCTTGCCATTTGGCCACCAATGATGAACCATTTATTATTTGGCCTTCAAGGACACACACATGCCATTTGGATGGCAGCAATATATGATATACATTTCACAATGTAGCCATTATAAAAACTGGATGGAAAATCTGATACTGTTTTACCGATAGTTGGTTTTTGTGATGTTCAAATTGGTGTAGAAAATCAGATGATTAGATCATTTGTAAAGGATCACTTAATCATATTAAGAATACATCTTTTTTTCTTTACTCGTGGACTCATCATCTAGCAGTCATGTCATTTGCATAACACTGGGAAGCCTCTTATTAATTGGCTATTTAAAATCTCATTGTAGTCCCAGGACAACATTAATGGTTTGGAGCCACACCCCTTCATTGCCTCATGCTCTCTCAGGGGCCCTTTTGGGGATTCCTCAGTGGGCAGTGTTTTTTAGTTCATTAATGGTCAATTACTTACAGCTTATGGGCCCCTCTGTGCCATCAGCATAAACAACCATGAGGGATGCAGTCTGTCCCATTATACTGTCCCAACAAATACTACAAACATAAAGACAATATCACATACATTTTATAAGATATAGAAGTTAATTGATTATCCTAAAATTTCTGATATATTTCCCCTCCTTAAAATAAATAAAGAAAGAGTAGCTTTCATTGTTACCTCAAGGAACTATTTTGCTTCCCAGGTTTTTGATCAACTTAGAGGTTCTACATCCTGAAATCTTAAAGTAGAACATATTGGAATGCTCAGACAATCCTCAGCTGTTTATGCACGAAGAGTTGATAGGCTGTCAGGCCCCCAGCGAGAGGGCCTGGAATGATGCAAGCTATCCTTTAAACTGCCTGCCTGATATTTGTGGATAATAAAAGAAATAAATCAGACAATAGGCCTAAATATTCCATTTGTTATCCATATTCCTTATGGGCAAAAAAAGATACAGAAATGTAAAAACAGCAGTTTTTCCTTGCCATGGGCTGGAATTCTAACACTGCCTGGGTTGTTTTCATGTCCAAAGACAAAGAGTATTCTGCTGCCATGTTTTATAACTCTGCTCAGCCCTGTAAATAGCACATTTGAATGCTTCCCTCTTGTCCTCTTTTGTCCATGTTACCCTCATTGCTGTGATGATTATTGCTTAGTTTTATTCATTTTATCCATCCAAAAGATTTTTCTCTCTTCTTTTTCTCACCTGCGTCATGAGCAGACACAGATATGACTATGGGGTCCAGCAGGGTTAGCATGTCCAGCTTTTGCAGCCTAATGCCCTTCATTTAGTATCTCTTTCCCCAGTGCTCCATGCCGCGTCTGTGTGAAAGATGCCTCCATCAGCAAAATGGTGGTGACAGTCTGAGGGGAATGAGCTCATGAAGTGATTACGAGAGCGGGTGGCAGTCATTCAGACCCCTGAGATGACAGCACATCCACAGAGAAAGTGCCCGACTGGCATTAATCCCAGAGAAAATCGCCAGCCTCCAGGAATGCATTGTGGGTCTGATAAGATGGTTGTTATAATATGCACTTAATCAGCAGGTCCCCAATGAGTCTCCTGGTATTTCCAAACTGGAGGGAGTCTTTGTGTGGGACCTGAAATATCAAAGCCAAATGACAGAGTCGTATTATCTTTTAATGCAGAATATGGCATTATAGCTCTATATCTCATCAGCCCCACAGCTATCAAATCAGCTATCAAAGCATCTACACACTCATTTCACTCACCTTCACATCTCTCCAATAAACTGCAAATAGTGAGTAAATCTATTTTAAAACCATTGTCTTAAAATTAACCACAGATTCACATACTTTGTTAATACTCTGTCTCTCAGAATAAGTATGAACACACATGGTCAGGGTCTGATTATGTCCCCTATTCATGCTGTCAGAGACTGCAAAGCAAACGCTTTCCACTCTGTCATTAAGCAGTTTAAGAGGGGAAATATGGGACCCACTGAGACCTAAGCAATCTCAAGCAGCTTTACCCTCACACACAGCACTCTCACTTTCATACACTGAGTCTTGCATGTTTTGTTGAAGACTAGAAATGCTCACAGCCTCTCATTCCTGTTCTGAGTGGAAGTCATTGTGGTCTTCTGCTGTTGTTGCCCATCCACCTCACAATTTGATGCTTTGTGCATGCTGAGATGCTTTTTCTGCTCACCCCAGATTTAAAGAGTGATTGTATGAGTTATTATATCCTTTTTGGTATGTCAAAGCAATCTGGCCATATTTCTCCAACCTCCTCTATTTATCAACAAGGTGTTTCCACCCAAAAAAACTTAATTCAATTATTCACTCAATGTTTTTTCTTTTTTTCAGATTTTTTGTATTAACTTATGACTTGTGTGTGAATATCCCAGTTCAGAAATACTCAAACCTGCCTTTCTGGTACCAACATCCAGGCCACGATCAGTCACAGAGATCACATTTTTCTTTATTCTTATGTTTGATGTGAACATTATCTGAAGTTTTTTACTTGTATCTGCATGATTATTTGCATTCAGCTGCTGCCACATAAGTGGCTAATTTATTAATACATGAATGTACAGGTGTTTCTAATAAAGTGGACAGTGATGTATGTATGTACTGTATATATTGTTTCTGTAAATATACATGTGACAGTTTTGAATAAATTATCTATATTTATATATAATAGTCTGATTGTTATATTTTTATGTGATGTAAAACTAAAGAGCTTAATCACTGGTGCTAGACAGTGATGCTAGTATGACCCAGGAAATTATGGTGCAGGTGAATCACTCTACTGGTTATTGATAGTGGACTAGTATGACGTGATGGTGATGGGAGGCCGGGCAAGCTCCAGGCGAGACCCCACACCACACCCTGGGGTCCCACAAATATCACACTTGTAATTTCACGCTTCTGATTATTATTGCACACTCTAGCTTTGAGCACAGCTTCTCCACCCATCCTCTTTCTCTTTCCCAGCTGAGCTACTATTTTAACAGGACAAGCCCACCTCCTACTCTCTCATACACACACATATACCCACTGACTTGCGAAAGTATATACGATCACTTATGGCACACACATACACACTCACATGCACACACTTTAATTCTTATTTTTTAATGTCTTGCCTCTCTGGACCAGTCATGAGCTTTCTCATTCCTCCTTCTCTCATTTTCAGTTAATTCGCCACCATCTGCCTCAGCATCTGTTTGAGGAGGCAGAAAAAATGTCTGCCAGGATGGAAAAAGTCTTCCCTTTTTCTTTCTCTTGTTTCACTTCTGGTATTTTATGGTATCTTTCTTTCTTTCTTTCTTTCTTTCTTTCTTTCTTTCTTTCTTTCTTTCTTTCTTTCTTTCTCTCTTTCTCTCTCTCTCTCTCTCTCTCTCTCTCTCTCTCTCTCTCTCTCTCTCTCCTATGCTATCTCTCCCATTTAAACACAGTATCCTCTTTAGCCTTTGTCTGAGTCACTGCTCCACCCATTTTACTCAGAATCTTTTTTACATAATCTCCTCAAATGCTCTTTCTCTTACCACTCAATCTGCAGTTTGTAAACCTACAGCCCGCTTCCTCTCTTATTCTCCATGGAAACACACAGCAAAGGAAGTTTTAGGTTCTTTCCATTACTAATCGAACAACAGAAAAATATCTATTTAACACACTCCTCCCCAAACCACCCCCTTCCCTAACTACCCTGTACCATCTCCTGAATATCCTCAAGCCTCATCCTTCTTCTTGCACTTTTTGCGTCTTGCCAACATTAGTGGTGGGCTGCGACAGTTCTGAGCCTAGGCCAGGCATTTTTTTTTTTCAGGTTTCATCGGTCCTTCTGTTAGAAGGTGGCTGTGGCAGAAACGCTGCAGCAAAGGCAACACTGCCTTGGGGTGCACAATCCTCTGTTTAGGAGGTCTATTGTGTTGTGCTCTTTGACTGACACCAAGCCCATCATAATCTCTTCCCCACAGGGACTTGCACCATTTGTCTAGCAGACCTTACAAACTGTTCTGACCCCATGTCCTCTATTCCGTGCTGTATTAGTGTCATTTAATTAATTCCTACCTGCTTTTCATCTTTACTTTCTTGTTTTCTCTAGGGTCTACAATGGGAAAATGCTTCCAAACCACATTTACACCATTGAGGATCAGCCTACAAGTTACAGTTCTTGTTGTGATTAATTATGCTTACCAATTACTGTAGGAGATAACATTTCTGGAAAGGACAGAGACAGCATATATTATGGCTGAATATAAAAGTGTTAAAAAACACATAGTTTTCAGTTTCTCTGTCCAGTGTCATTATTAGATGTATCAAACAAGCAACATTTCTTCACTGACACTGCCTATCCATTACTATATGATCCTTTTAGCTTGGCAGAATAACTCTTAGGGATGAGATGCTTTTTGCCCAAGGTGGGTGTGTGCTTGCGTTATTCATTTTCCCATAATGCCTTGCTCTCTGTATTTCTCCACAGGGAGCACTTGGGTGATAAGTTGTTACATTACATGCTAACTTTTTAGCAATAGTGCTGCATTTGACTCCTTTATGGTCCAGAGCCTAATGGCTACCCTAAGGCACTCCTTTTGGCAATCAGGGCACAAATACGTGGAGGCTGACATAGTCATTTACTCAAGTCTTCTCTATGGTTTGGCTTATTTTCCCTTTGAGATTATCAGTATAAAAACAATTATTTCAAATGTCACTGATTCATGCCTGGAGGTCATAGACAAATGTAAATTGCAAATCTATTAACACTTATAAATATTTAAATATTTACGTTTGTAGTCAGCAAAAGCAGTGTTAGGTATGCATAGGTTTTGCATAAGCAGCATTTTTTACTTCAGTTAAGTGATTAAGTTATTAGGCTGTGTGCTTGGCCCAAAAATAAAGAGCGATATTTGCTCACAGGTACGTCTACAAATAATAATTTATGGGTACATAAATCCAGTTCAAGATACTTAATTTAAAGCAAATGTTCCATAAATATCAACAATAAATGTTCTATAAATCTGCAAAGATTTTTTTTCCAGAGCATAACATCAACTTACATCCAATACAGCTTTAATAGAAGCTTTACTTTGTATCTGAATGTCTAACAAATACATGTGTTTTTTTGTCTTTCTGCATTGGTGATGAGGTAGGAAAGTTTCCGTGGAGATAGTTAGTTGCTACAGATACTTGGTGTTTCATTTCCTTGTTGGCTATTGTTTATCACAGCTATGCCTTGAGGCTTAGAGGGGGTCTAGCTGTAAAGCATTGTCACAGAGAATGGCTCTTCCTCAGCTACACTTTTCACTGTCCTCCATGGTACACTCACATCATCCTCATACACTGCCACAACAGAAGAAGACATTTTTGCCTACAAATATGTGCTGAAAATCTGTGAAGTTTATAAAATATAACAGTAAACATGATAGCTGGTTAAGGTCTATAAGAACATTGATATTAACCACATAGCTCAAAGCCTCTTTTTCGAGTAGTTTCATATCAGTAACTAACATGTATGTATAACATGTTTTATATGCTGATTATTTATTATTTGTCACTTGCTTAATTTGGAACTCTGCAACGTGAGTTTGAGAAAGACATTATATAAATTAAAATTATTACCATTATTATTACCCTGCAACAGCACTGATATCCACTTAGAATGGAATGATCTAAAGATATTACTTACAATATCAATCTATTCCATCTGATTGCCTTTCAGGATGGCCACAAATTCCATTTAGGAAGAATAACACCATTTCCCTCTTTATATTGCATGTATTTGTTACCTTTGCCCCAGTACCAATAAATTCAATCTAGTCTTTTGGATTTGGACCACTGACCACTAGGAACTGGTCAGAGGAAACTGACACAGCTCACTTCACCTCGCCCCCAACCTGGAAGCCATACACTCACACTCATTTACAATTCCAAATTTTTATAACACATTAAAATCTTAAAAACACATATATAACAATCAGGCTCAGGCTTTATTTCTTTACTTTGTGAATTTAAGAATTAAATTTAATTCCAAACATCTACTTGGAATATGATGGAATATAATTTCCATAGAGCTTTCAAAAAAAATTTCACACACAGTTTTGTTATGATGTATATGGAAAACAGCTGTGCCATATATTTTACGTTTTAGAGCATTGGTAATAACTAGTTTTTGGTCAGTTGCTCATGACTAGTAGCTAGCTAGCACTTTGCAGAAGAAAATTTTTATTTTATACTTTATTGTTAGTGGGGAATCTTTAAGGTTTTGAAGCTTTCAGATAAGCTTCCCATTTTGTATATGATGTTTGTTTCGCTTTTCTTTTGTCAGTATTTTTACCAGTACCTAGTTTCCTTTGATTAGCTTGTATATTTAAACTAAAATGTATTTTTGTGAAAATGTATAATGTGTATTGTATTGTGTTGTATTTAAATTAAAATGCCAGTTAGCACTATCAAACACTACATTTGAAATTTTTAGTTTTGAGAGAAATCTCCAAAAGAATTATCCAGAAAATTATCCAAGCAGGAGTTTTCCTCCATTTATACTGATGACTGCTTATACATAGTTTGCTTACTAATTATTCAGAAATAATATATGCTGTAAATGAATGAAATTTTACATTAGACCAAAGTTTAACAATTTATAAACCTACTGATGAAAAGACCTTCAAGATCGCTTATAAGTATGTTGAAGGTTTAAATAAATTAAAGCAAAGTTTTAAAGTAAAATATTTTAAGTAAAATATAAGTGCTTCAAATATTAATTAAATAACTTAATTTTAGAAAAAAGGCATTTTTGGTAATGAATCAGGGTTGTGCATGGAAAAGGCTAGTTTAGAGTCAAACTGCGTGTTACTGTGAGCATTTATTTCTCTCAATAGAGCATAAATTATATTCCTGAATGCTAACTGGTTCAGAAAGTTTAGTTCACAGGCGATGTATAGCGCCTTGGGGCTTACACCTGCTTGTAAGATAATTGTAAAATTAGTAATATCTTTCTGTGTGAAAATTTAAGACTATTGTACCACCTGTCCATAAGTTAAACTTTCACTACAGCTGTGAGTAAAATTTTGTATGCTGTAATTTTACAAATTCTCTTCGCTAGAATTATGGGGCCCACACATTTTCCAGAATGACTGTGCACCTGTACATAGAGTAAGGTCTATGATGCCAAGGGTGGCATGGAAGAACTCAAGTGTCTGCACAGGGCTCTGACCTCAACCCCACTAAACACCTATCAAATGAACTTGAATGCTGACTAAGCCCCATGCATTTTACATTAACATCTGTGCCTGACCACACTAATGCCATAAATTCCCAGAGCCATACTCTGAAATCTAGTGCAAAGCCTTCCCATCTGGAATGTGATGTTCAGCAAGTACAAGTACTGGTGTCCACAAACCTTTTTATTGGTTTGTTAAGATCTATTGGTAAATCATGTCACTGAACATCAACTACCTATTATGTAACCCAAAATCCTAAATTTGTTTCCGGTATTTTTTCCAAAGTCTGATGGGTGACATCAATGGATAGAGAGTATACCTGTACACAAAGCTGTAGCACAATCTTTCCTGGTGAGTGAGGTTTTTTAACTGCTGTACAATGTTGGCCCAGCACCATATCTTCTGCAGTACCCCCCGAGTTTTGTCATAGTATGCTGTATCTTACAATAGGGTATAAACTGTATTTTATGAAAGCCCATAAAAACACTACAGTCCAATGTTATACAATTCAGCAAACAAACAGCTTAGTTTTTCAGAGCACACTTAACATTTTATGGCCCATGCTCACTAAAGAATTAGATCTTTAGAATAAACCATTCACCATGCCTTTTTCTTTGATGTTGATCCATTGTCCGTACAGTCAACGTAGCTAGACTAACATAAACTCATCTAGATAAAAACTAAAGTCAATATCATTCAAGATCCACCACTATTCCATTATTTTTATCTAAATAAAAACCAGAGCTTTATTTTCAAATGTACAGGATTTCTCAGCACCATCTTCCCCATGCCTGTACACTTGGACAATAAAAAAAGACTATGCGAGTCGTTAGTAAACTTCATTTGTTTTCTGGAAGTGACAAACTTCAAAATTTAAACAAACAAAATAATCTTTAAAACATATTTTTACAATACTGTCAAATTGGTGGGCAACACAATGAGATAGTTCAACAAATAATTTGATTTTGACTTTGGGACAATTTAATGCTTGCTAAGTTGACAGGAACATACATTTTATCCAGTATAAATATCTAAAAGAAAACATTTTGGAGATATTCCATTAAGGCCAAGCAGTTCAAGCCTTATGCTTCGCTAATTTCTATCATTTCTTTCTGCATTGTGTAATTTCCTACTGGTGTATGCAATAATTAGCTTGCTACCACCCTTGAGATGCTTCTTGACAAGCACTTAATCCCTAGCTGTTTGCGTCTGTCTCAAAGATTAAAGGAAATCAGAAGTCTGCTTAACCTAAACGTAAGAGAGTAGGTGAGTCATCCTTTCAACTAAAAAAAAAACTTGAATGCACAGTCAACTAAAGAAGTTTACTGTTAGTTAACTATAGAAGAAGTTATGTGTGTTTTGACTGTCACAAATCTCTGAAATGTACAGTTCCAGGTTTGCTTTTTGTCTAATGGGAGATTTTTGCTGTTTTTAGATCAAGTTCCTTGAGGTAAGAGTTAGCTAACAGGCTTAGCCTGCCTTGCTATCATTTGAAAAACATCCTCTTAGGTTACATGCGATTTTTCTTGCATGTCAATGGCAGAACACTTTGTTTCTGCTACAGTACATCTTCATCTAATACACCTCTATTCCTTACAACTTTAGCACAGGGCCTGTGGTCCTCCAGGGGCTGGGTAATGGCTTCATCAATATGATGAAAGTGGACTGTGGTTTACCACTAACCAACCTACAAAGATATGTCCTAAGGCCTACATCTCCATCCCCCGTTACAAAACTCATCTCCGTTGGCAACCTTTTCATTTTCAAGGCTGGTGTCTATGTCAGCATGAGCTCAGTGTGTGTGACCACAATGTAAGTAGACACAAATATTTTCACTGTTCGATCACTCATGACCATAGATACCACAAAACAGCTGAAAGTACATGCAGGTAATTCAGTTAAATTAATTCACTTTCTTCAAAATCTATCTGAACTGCTTGCATGAAGGCTATTAGCTAATAGTATTGTAGGTAGAACTATGATTATTGTATGCAAGCCTTTACGAAACATGAGCATCACAGTCATTAGTTATTCAACTTGGTTCTAGTACAAACATGCAAAAGAGTAAATTACTTGAATGATTATTATCTTCGCTGCACTGGGAGTTGTTAATGGAGTCCAGATGGTAAGTAAAATAAAATAAGGGTGGGGGGGAGTGAAGCACTGTAGCACTGTATCAGAAATACTAGATAGATGTGGAGGTAATATTTTAATAAAACATATTTTTAATCAAACTTGATTACCTGATAATTTTACACAATGATAAAGAAGGATCAAATAATAATTGGCACTGGGATAGATAATGTTGTTTGATGCAACAGCCATTGACAAGACATGAGCAGTGTGGATGTTTTAACAAAGCTCAACTAAGGATGAGCTTAAGGCTTGGTTATATGAAAGCTCTGCAAAATTAACTTGATACTTAAGATCCTGGAAGAAAAAATGGCATTAACACACTTTGCCCTAAAGGCAGTACCTTGTCTATATCATGGCAGGTCACAAGATCAAGCAGTGTTTTGACTGAACACCCAGCACAATAGCTGTGGTGACACTGATCAGTAGAGTCTGAGTTGTTAGAATTAAGGGGTGAAAGGGTTAAATGTAACGTAATCCTGTATGAATGTTTGTTATTGCTATTCCAGATTATCTTCTTACTCAAGAACGTATGAGACAGGTGAGGAAAAATCTTTAGTCCACAGGTATATTCTGTATATAAGAAGTCTTGTATGTAATGTCTTTTCTAGAAGTTTCTACATGAAGATTTTTATTAATCTACTAAATCTGACTGCCACGAGGTGTTTAGGGTTTAATGCTGCAAACTGCCAGACACTTATGGAGCATCTAACAATTGAGTGACAGACTAAGATATGCTTTTCTAATTTCACTGAGAAATGCTGTAAAATAACTAGCATGGTAATTAGAAAGCTTTTGTGGTGTAAATGAAAAATTCAGTGACTCCTGTGACAGTGATGTATTCTACATTGATCATCCTCCGTAGTCTTGACTTGCTAATTAATCAACTTTACTTATGCAGTAAAATTCCTAATGAACAAATTGCTTCAGCAGTCAAGGCAAACTCAATCACACAAACATTCAGAATAGTTTTAAATATGTACATATTTTTACATGGCAATATCAAACTACATATAAATTTGCAACATTTAAGGTAACGGATTTTGCTACATGGATGTGACATGGAGATGTTGAATAGCAGCAATAAATCATTTTTGTAAGAGAAAGAATGAAGTAAATCTAGAGACCAACAAGTCTCTACTGTTGTTTGTAGTTTCTCTCTCAGATACTGCCTTTGAAGCTTCTGGGAACTTTGCTGCAAGTAAACCAAATCTCAAAATGGTACTTATTTTTAAATGAACACATCGCTAGATACAATACAACATTCAGTTCCATTAAATTCTCTAAGCTAAAATCCTAAGAAACATTTGGGAGGAAGAGTAGGAGGAAGGAGTGCAAACTTTGCATTGGATGGCCCACTGTATTTTATATAGCTTTTTTCTTGCACTCATTTGCATTTTTATGTAAGGTTTCTTACAGGGGCTCGATTATTGTCATGAATACATTAAAGAAACTATCAATCACATCTCTTGTCAGACACAGTGAATCAGTCACCACACCTGTCCTTAACACTGGGGATGTGAACATGAATCTGTCTGTACAGAAAGAGGAAAGATCATTGTGTCACTGCCTTGTCCAGTGTTTTCCAAGGTGAGGCAGTTGCATAAACTGTTCTGGACTGGATGAATTCTCATCATTTGCCCATTGGATTACTATGGTGGATTACTGAAGGGTCAGAATGAAATCTACAATGTTGTGAAATTAAATATTTGGTTATACAGGATTCAGTAAAATCACACAAGATTGTTTTCTGAGAGTTGAATAATATGAAACACTCACTTTCTAGGTACTTCTCCCTTTCATCTGAAATGGTATAGCTGTATTTCATTCATAAATGTCAAAATAAAGTAATGTTACTCTAAGTAATGTTGGATTACTCTGAATATTGCATATGCTCTGTAATGGACAAATTGCATTACATGGATTCATGGTACAAATATTGACACAGTACCCTTCCCTCCTTCCATCTGTCTGCATTGTTTCTAGAAATCGGTGACGTTAACTCAGGCCTAAAGGCTTAATAATGCTTTTTTGTAAAACATGCTCTAGGAAACAATTGAGGCTGTTGTGGTGGTGTACTACATGAAGAAACCCTCAGTTCTTGTGAATAAGATGATGGGAAAGTGTATTACATTCTCTTGGGAGAGAGAGAGAGCTTAAAACTTCTGGCTAATGATAACAAATGACAGCTAATGAGTTGTCCAAACATAACAAATGGAAAGAATTAAAGACTCAGAAGCATCACTGTTTCATTAAAATTCAATAAGGAGAGGAAAGATTGGTTTTATGGACGAGTGAGGATTTATATTGTGCAGGTTTTGTTGGAAATTGGAAATTCATAAACAAGGTCAAAGAATGCTGTTTGGTCACCAGTGAGCAGAAAAAGCAGTGCCTATTTTTATGTGTGATTTTGTATATACCATATAATGTGCGTTGATTGTGGGGTTTTTTTTACCTTAAGTATATATTTTTAGAGCAACTTTTACCCATTACCTCCTTTAGCTTGGCGTTGAACAAACTATCATTCATCTTTATGACTGTATTCCTTTGAGTAGCAGTTTTCTTAACAATAATCAATATTGAAGTCGCCAGTAGCCAAAGTGGCCAGGAAAAGTGGACTGGATGAAAATAGGGACTGGCATGAGGTGGAATGGGGGAATTCTTCCACTGAGTTGACCTTGTCAGTGTAACAGTGCTGTTGCATTTGGCCCTGAGCATTCAAACACACTCTCAATCACCCCGTAAGCCACTGGGCCACACATGGCAACAGAACTAGCCCTTTCCTATGATCTCAATTTGTATGTTGTCCCAGTCTTTGAGACTTGACATTGTAAAATGAATTATGGATTAAACTATTTTCTGAGTATATCTCTTTTCTCTTGTAGGGAAACTTTGAAAGTGCTTCAAAACAGAGGACAGACAAGTTTATTTACATTTTCTACATTTTGACTGTCCTTTTTAACACAATATTTATACTGTTTACATTAAAGTTATTGCTAAAGATGGATTAAATGAGCTTATTGTTTTTATGCATAATCAAATAAAAACTTTTAATTGTTGAATTTTTCCAACATGCAAATTTTAGAGTTTTTGAATAATTAATCTGGACTGTGCCTAACATAGAACTTAATTCAATTTGCTTAATTTGTTATACTTGCATTCACTGAATTTGCATTGATTCATTTTTTATGTTACTGAGCTAAGAATATTTGTCACTGCAATTGTATAACGCATTCATTCTTGACAGGAACACAGTGAGTTTACTTTCTGATGCATTGCTTTTATTAATGAGCATATAAAACGGATATGAAATGAGCATACATATAAACCAAGCATGAGCAAAATGAAATGGAAACCGTGTCTCCCCATTTAGTTTTATATTCCCTATGTTGCAAGTTATGTTTATACTGATCACTGGAAAGGAGATTTGCTACTAATTAGATGCCCCGGCAGTCCTCTGTACACTACACCAGACTGAGAGTAAATGCACTCAACCAGTGCAGTGATGTGGGTGAAATTAACATTGCATGTCGATGTGGGTGCAATTTGTGTCCCACTAATTTTACATTGAACAATATGTATGTAAAGCAAAGGTAAAAGTCTCCTTTAGCATGGTCTGTGTGCATGTTTCAGATAAATAACTTAAAAACATTAATAAAACCTATTACTCTGTTAAAAACATATTGTTTTGCTTTTCCTCATCCTCTATATCTGCACTTTACTTAGGATAATCCACAAAATACTTCAAAAATCACTTTTTAAAACGATTGTGTAAATCAAACATCTGGTTCCATGAACAAAGGTTATGAAACATGTGCCTTTTTAATTTGGAATAGTCAAAGGGTTGAAAAAACTGTACTTTTATACTTAAAATTTAATATTTACCATAGCTGAATTTCACTCGTTAATTAATTGGGTGTTATTGGAATTGAATATGTTTTTTCTTGCTTAATTTCATAACATTTTACTCCACTTTTTATTTTAGTTATTACAAATTCTCTCATTAATCCAATGACTACATGGCATAAATCAGTAGAATTGGTTTTTTTTCCATTACTTTAATTCATGAATGTTAAAAAAAAAGAGAGAACAATTGGCTGTTGCTATCTGTGTGTGTATATGAGAATGAATAAGACACCCCTGGCCCTACTAGTGGCTTAAAAGTCATTAAAATATTCTGGATTATGCAAGTGTCTCCTCTTGATTAAAAAAGCATGTTGTGGTAAGTTTAGGATTTGATCATTTACAGTATATATTACTTCTGATTAATTCATATACATGTAAGTGATAAAAGCTAACTTTCACATAAAAACATGTCAAAACTTAATTACATCATTTAAAAAACTGTTTGTACTTTTTTTATTAAAGAAACATGTTGGCTCATATTGACTTTCCTTGAGTACACTTTGGGTGGATGTGTCCAGTTTTAACTAAATTCTCTCTCTCTCTCTCTCTCTCTCTCTCTCTCTCTCTCTCTCTCTCTCTCTCTCTCTCCTCTATATGTGTGTGTGTGTGTGTGTGTGTGTGTGTGTGTGTGTGTGTGTGTGTGTGTGTGATTGTCTGTTTTCCTTTTTATTTTTTAACAGTTACAAGAGAATTACAAGGGCTACATCATGGAATCATACAAGGGCTACATCATGGAAGATAATGAGAGAGACTTCATTATGAGAGCTGATCCATGGTGCACAGTGTAAAGGGTATTGCACTGGCAAGCTGTAAATAGCAATACTGTATATTGTCTATTGTAGTGGAGTATTCAGTGTGCTTTAGATGCATAAACTCAGGGTGATCGGTTGGTGTTTTCACATGAAATTTGTTACATGGCAAACATTCTAAGGCAACAACGATAAGGAGACATACATTATCACTATATTTGGTGTATTAGTGTGTATGCGCAAAAGAAAATCACGGAGACCGGATATCAGCAGTCAGTAAATCATCATGTAATCAGCTCTCTATGCAGATTTATCCATGCATGCTGAGAGTGAGGGTCTCAGTGCATCCTGCCTGTGATTGTAGACATTGCCTCCAATGCCAGCACCCCCTCATCCGACCCCATCTGTAGCCCATCTTCCTCTGTATTATCTGGAACCTATAAAACTCCTGAGCAGCACAAAAGAGTTAATGATTCCTTTTGTTTTGTGGCAGGGGGTAAAAGAGGAGGGGTTTGGAGCATGGGCAAATGACAACAACAGATCCATCAAACTTAGTGGCGCTGGGCACATCAGCACTTTCTCTCCGCCGCTGAAATGCACATATTGTGTGCTGGCCCCCTAGGAGCGGCAGGCGGGCCAGGGGGACAGGGCGGCCCCTCGGTGGCCAGCCAGGACTTGATAAATGACTGGAGCAAACTTGCTTGTCACTAGGCGGGGTGGAGCCCCCCCCTGCAGTGAACTACATCACTCTAACAGCATTATTCTTTTCATGCTGCTTGTCGATAAAGGGCCCGTCGTGATTGGCGTGGCGATGTGGGCAGGTTAATTGGAAGGCTGAACTGTGAAACGGCACGGGAAGTGCAGATATTGTCCCTTCACCATAACATATGAAGACTGTGTATCTATGTATCGATTACGTGCTGGGCTCGCGGCTCCGGCATGGTCCGGAGATAGCTGGGGATGGGTGATAGATGTTGCAAGGGAGAATAAGCAGAGATATATACATCTTGAGATTAAATGGTTGGCATGACAGGCAGTAGCATAGAACTTAGAGGGATTTTCAGTTGCATTTAGTTGCTCTTGCAGTGTGCTCTTCTATACACATAAACTGTACAAAAGTGTTCTTGTATTTTAAGTGAGTGGATAGATTTATAGCCTGTTGTAATTTGGCCTTTGAAAAAAAAAGATTTACTTTAGTTGATTAGCTATAATTTGCATTGACACCGATGTTAAAGAGACAAAAGTTTTATGTCTCAGACTCTTCTAAACACTCTCTGTAGGCAGATCCTTCGCTTCGGTAGTCCTTTTGATCAGAAGTCCATGCCTAACATCAGATGGAAGACACTCGATACCAGACAGAAGAGGTAACATAACACAGTGTCCTCCTCTAGAACTTTTGCTCTTCGTCTTGTGTGTCTGGCCACCCTGCTCCTTGATGTTATCAGTAAGAGAGAAAGACCTTTAGCCAGTGGCTCAAAACTGAGGAAAAGAAAACAGGATTTTTATGTAGCTTGATAGGGGTCATGTATTTAATTGACTTTTATAAATAAACTGACTTTTGTGTGTGTGTGTGTGTGTGTGTGTGTGTGTGTGTGTGTGTGTGTCTGTTTGGACCTGTTTGTGCATGCATGTATGTATGTGTGAAGGCTTGCCCATCCATGCATATGTCTTGTTAATCAGATGTGATTTGCATTGAGCTTATTACTTGTCCCTCCTAAACTTGTCTGCTTGTAAGCTCATTCCACATAAATGAAGCATTAAGTGGTCAAAGTGCACACTTCTCAGCAGAGGCTTTATCTAATTACAGTCCCATCATTCCAGGTGGCACTGTGATTCATTGTTTAAGTGTCAAGATTTTCATTAGTTTGATTCCATTGCCCAGAAATTTTGCCTATCAATTTAGAAATTAATTGCAAACACGAAGTGACATTTTACAAGAAATGTTTAGCATAGCATAAATCATTGCCTTAGTAAATTTGATGCCAGGCAATTGGGTGCATATCCTTGACTTCAGTTTTAGTCAGTGGTGAATAAAAAAAGCCACTCACTTCAGTTTTAGAGCTTAGCTCGGTTAGAGTGGCAAAATCTAAACGTATTATCTATACTGAACTCTTGGAGGTACATTATTTAACCTGTCATAATTGAACCACTTTTTAGCAGTGTAATAAGGTTAAATCTGTTTTAATCAAATGTTTAATCAAATATCATTATATTTAAGGACTTATTAAGAGAGTCAGTGATTACTCACAGACTCTATAGGAACTCTAAATTAGTGTATTAGAGACAAGTACAACACTGTTTAGTTAACCAGTTACTGCAGTATTGTAAGTGATTGTAGGTTTGTCTTCAAGTAAGTATTATATACTGTACTATCCACTGTGAAACAAATATATATTGTGTGCTATAAATGCCTAATCAGAATATTGCTGATAGGCCTTATACAGTTAGACTCTACCCACAATTAAATAAAAACATTTATTAGTTCCCTTCTTCTCTTAGAGTATGTAACTTGAACCCATTTTTTAAGTTAAACCAAAATGGTAATACAGAGTATTGGAATTATACAATTTAGTAGAAAAATCCATATGGCCTAAGCAACTGCGAAAGTAAGCTCAGGAAATAAAGACAAGCAAATGTTGCATATATAGCCCACACTCAGCATTTTTGTGACTTTGACATAAAACTTCGTAACTTTTCATTAAATTTTGTTTGCCATATTACATACTCATCAGCAGGACAAAAATTAGAGCATCTTGCAGTAGCCTTCTAATCCATGTGTCCGCTCAGTCCCCCGCTGTCTATCTCCACACAGCCCTTTGTATGGGCAGAAAGTCTCAGCGGGTAGTGATATGGCCGACATGGTTGCTGCTGCCTGGGCCTCCTGGGGCTGTATGAGTTTGCCTCCTGCCTGCTCTCGAGGTGGATGAGACATAGAAGCTTTCTCGTTGCACAGCACTGTGGACCAGATTGCTACATTGGACCAGTCTGGAGGTGGGCAATGGCACTCCAATTCATCTCCCGCTGTAGCCCACCAACGAGAGCACCCGGTGCCCGTTCCTCATCTGTGAGAGCACTCAGGAAGATGGATTGGTTGGCCGGACCACCAGAGGAGGCAAAGCGTGTGGCTAAGAGACTGTGCAGCACGTGGCTGCTCTCATATGCAAGTTTGATAAAAGACGTTTTCAGCTGCAGTCTGGGAAACTTCTTCTGTGTCATATCTCTAAATCCCAGCGTGCCATAGAGCTTGGAAGTGCTGAAAGAATGAGAAGGATGCATGAACAGTTATGTGCTGTTTTATTCTTATCCTATAATGCTGTCCAAACTGGAGAAGCAATCCTTTACTGTTTAAAACACACAAGGAATAACATTTGTTGTTGTGAATACATACATAGTTATAATGCAACATCATATGGTGGAGTCAGACAAATAAAAGGAGTAAATGAAGCTAATATTAACTATATCTTTTGAAGTTATTAAAAATCAGTTGTGTTTGTCTTTAACCAATCCTTATTTACATGTATTGAAATGCATGTATGTTTTACTCCTAGAGCCTGATAAAATTTGGTGCAAACCTTCTACAAGTTGCCACAATGAAATCCACTATGCAGCTTGTCATCTTTTACGAGAAAAATAATTGTAAACAAGCCGTTTTAAAATGCAGACTAAATTGAGGATAAGCAGAGAGCTATTTTCAGTAATATTCTTATGATGCTCTTTATAATCCCTCTCGCTGCTGCTTTGCCAACAAATGGCCAGGCAATGATCAGACATACTGATAATAAAAAAATCCCATCTTATCCAGTATTCTGGAGTAAACATTGTGGAAAAGATTGGTTCATCCCCGGCAGCGGCTACAAATTGGTCCTGCATGACACGCTTGAAATTTGCACCACTTTCCATGACCTAAAACAAAAATGACATGAACATTGACAAATTTGACAAAGAAATTTGTGCAGAAAACAACCTCTATTTGGTCAGCCAAGCAGCAAATATGTCAGATGATATGCTTTATTAAGCAATCCATTTTTCAGCAATAGTGGTGCCATCTGCAAAGGTTAGCATGCATCAGGCTAAAGAAATTTGATCTGCCTCTCTGGGCCTCTACAAACACACTGGCACATTTTTCATGTACGTACAATTTTGGATGCAAATAGAATAGTTGATGAAAGGGATGACCTTCTGAAGTGACTCCTCGGCAGTAAGCTAGGGCAGCAGTAGGAGAATGAGTTACTGCCCTGGCTGATCCTGCACTAGTGTAATATATGACTGCTGCTCACATGGCCAGTTAAAAATCCCACTCAACTTCTTCACAGGAGCATTTCTGGATTGTATCAATAAGAATTTTTGGAAGATATTTCTTCCAGAAATAAAACACTGTAGTCTTGTAAAAGTCTTTCTCTGTAGTACATTTGCATTATTTAGGGACATAATTCTAATAATGTGAAAAAATTACACCGATAATATTGACACGACCCTAATTTGATAGGATTTCATTAGTGATCATTCCGTCTTTGATGTAAGCAGTGTTCTTCCTGCTATATCTTTGTTTGTCACTGGTTTAACAAATGGACAGTCAGGCAGCTAGTGCTCCACTTGCTCAGAGGTGTAGGTATCATCTATATTGTGGCTGGCAGCACAGTCATCTTCATTCTCTTTGTCCTTACTAAGAAAGGCTATCTATCAGGCCACAGACATCATGGTGAATCTGACTGGCTTCTGCCTTCTCCCATTTGAATTGAACACACATTGTCTGAGTGCTCTACAAGCATCTCTTTAACCAGACCAGGATTGAGAATGAGTGAGCTGTCCTTGGTACGGATCGTCATCCTTCTATGATTGAGCTCCTTTTCTAGATTGTAAGAAGGGATGAAAATTGAAGACTTGACTTTGCAAGGTGAGGCTTTCAGCAGGAACTGGCAATTTCATTTCTATTTTGTTCACATCTTTTTCGATTCTTGTAATATCAGTATTAGGCATTATATTGTAACACATATTATGTGATTGTGTTGCTCATGTTACTGTAATAAAACAACATAAAACACATACACAAAATGGTAAGTAGAGATATCAGTGCTGGGCAGTTACTGAAAATTATTAGAGCTTAAGAACAATATTACAGTTTGACTATTTGGTCTAGCTTCCACCATTAGGCAGCAAAAAAATTTGAAAGGTTTCCAATATGTTTTATATCCAGATTACATACTGTTTGTATTGGCCTATTTCTGTGGTTCTTTTTTCCTGTGTTTTATCTTGTGCTTTGTCTTAAAGCAATTTGTTTTGATTTCTTCGTCTTTTTCTTCATGCTATTTAGATATGATTTTGTTCTCTTAGTTATTTCTTAAACAGGTCACTTTGTTATTTATTCTTGTTGCCATAACCCAGTAAATGATCAGGCAACAGTAGTCTACAGTAGTCCTCTGAGAACAAGCTGTTTCTCAGCTGAAGGGTCACAGGGGCTGGACATATTGGTATGATCACACAGCGATAATTCAAATGACTAAGAAGTCAGTGGTTCAGTAACTTTGTCCCACAGAGGGATGTGACTCCCAGGCCTTCAGATTGATTGTTTACTTCGGTGCTGGAGAAAACAGCATCTATTTGTTTCCCAAGGTGAGCATCTTTCCAAACAGCTGCTGTTAAATAATCAGGACCAGACCTCTGGTCACCACTCTCTGGCCAGGGGAAAACAGCACCTTTGTCTCTGTGATGGAGAGCTATTGTTATTTATCTATTCCCCTACTGTACATGTCACTGGCAAAGTGCTTAGACCTGAGTGTTATATATGGACTTCTTCAGTCTACAAATAGAAAAGTAATAGGATTGCCAGTGTTTTTGTTGGCATTTTTTTTGTTGGTGTACCATGGAAATATGGCTGTGTACTTCATCACCTGCAAACCAAACCCAGTGAGGGTGAATGCTTCTGTGCTTGGTGACTGTAAACTGCATCCAGGATACTGCATGCTACAGTAGCCAAGAATGTGCGGTTCGGTAGATGATTAAATCAATACAATTTTGACAAGACTTGTAGGAACATGTCTCTTTATTTTATGCAATTCCTTCCCCTCTGTTGAGGGGCATTTATCACTCGTCCCCGGCGCTGTCACCTAATGGAGATTGTTCTTTAGTCTGCACTTGATAGAGAGGTGCAATTCTGATGCATGTCAATAGTTTGTAGAGATGTTGCCACAGGAACAAAGTATCAAAGTATACAGGATACAGCATAGCCTACATGCACATTCACACACACACACACACACACACACACACACACACACACACACACACACACACACACACACACACACACACACACACACACACACACACACACACACACACACACACACACACACACACAAACACTGCAGCCATATCCCCCAATGGCAAGATTCCCATTGATATCCCATTGATGAATCAGCCCAAGTGCCTAGGTGACAGGAGGCAGCCGTTAAGACCCCCACAAACTCATTTCGCTAGCGATTAACACAGAGACGACTGATGTGTTTCTCAGCTTTATTTACTATAATGTGGAGGCGCGGGCCGTTTTCTCATCTGATATTGTAATATGCCGCAGGCCACTGCCTCCCTCCACCTTTCCTCCTACACCACTTGATCGAATGTCCTTGGCACCTATGCTGCACTTGCTGGATCACAAAGGGTTAATAATAAAAGGCAGCCCATGAGGAGAAGAAGGCAGAGGGATAATGAATATGAAGGAGGGGGGGTTGCATATGAAAGAGGAATGAGATAGGGGGAGCTAATGACAGGTGTAGCTGTAAATTCTTCATTCTGCATGGGCTGATGGGAAGCGCTCGGCTGTGCGCTCGCCTGTGACTTTACAACTAATCCTGTTTGTAAGTTATTATTTATCTTCAGCAAAGTTTGTCAAACTTGGGCTTTGATTTTTTTTTCTTCCACCGATTTCCCTCTTGTGGCTCACTCTCGCACATGCTCCCCACATAATTTATGACTGCCTCTGGTCTTCATGACAGATTATTAAAAGTAGAATTAGTTTTTTGCGCTGGATTTTTCCACTGGGAATTGGGAAGGCAGTCCTCTCAGAGGAAGGTCTCTTACGAGGTCTCCATTACTAATAGAAGTTTTTTCCTTTTTCTTGATGGGGGTGAGAAGACTAATGATTTGAATTTACTGTGGCAGCCATCACGTGGTAGGGAAAGCATCAGCGGAGAAGACAAGAGGTTAAGTTCTTCCCCGTGGAGAGCTTTATTGGATTGTTTAGCAGCAGAAGGATAATGTTTTTGTCATAGACTGCTGCTGCTGTGCTGGAGAGGAGTCTGGATATAGAGAGAAGAAAAGAGTGAAGCATAAACAGAAATGGAGGAAAAGAGAAAGAAACAAGATGCAAACAGATGCAAACTACTGCTTTATGGCTGATGTAGTGTACATGCAGAGGAAAAATGACTTGAGCAGGATGCATGCAGGTGCTTCTGTACAACAGTTATAACTCAACGGGAAAAAGAGGAACACTTGGGTACAGATAGGAAGCTATGCTTTATATTTTATATTTTAAATTATATATCTTTCCATATACATACAAAATGCATGACAAGCACACGCATGCACATGCACACAAAGTCCTATTTCCATTCACCTGATGGCCGTTTGGAGCTTGTTCTCCCAGCATGCTACTGCAGCATGGGAACCAGAGGGGAGTCACAGCACAGCTGAGAGCCTCGGCTTAATCTTATGCATCATTAAGCACTCAGCGGCAAGCCAGCGCTGTTCATATACATCATCCACGCTTAATAAACATAATGATGACATAAGATGTAATTCTAGATGAATTTTCATTTTATAGGGAAATGGAGAATTCCTCTAGAAAGGAAAAGAAAGAAAAAAGTAAATTATCAGGGAAGTGCAAAATAAATGATGTTTTTTCCCCCAAGATGAATAGCAGCATTTTGGACATTAGAACTGGGGAGGAGAGTAAGTGTGATGTGGGAGGGGGTTGAAGAGGGCAGTGGGGGTGACTGGAGAAGGAAGAATGGACCTTGGAGAGGGGGGCACTTGCCATTTCTACATTTTAATTGTGGGGGTCTGATAGACAGGCTGAGGGAGCCTTAGAGGAACTCATCCATCATGGGTGCTGGAAATCGGTAGTATGAGAGGTAGAGTGTCTGGACGGGTCACTTTACAGGGAAGGAAATAGGATTCTGATGAAAGTCTGAGGAGAGGTGCTGCCTAGGTCAGCCGGGGCCTTGAGAGGGAGGACCACAGAGACTTGACATTACCATGAGTTTGGGGACGGGGTGTTTTGTCTACCCACGGCATGTTCGGGTGGAAGATGGGAAAAGAAATATGAGCCATGGTCGTGGCAGAGAACCCTTCTCTTTACAAATGCACCCCCTGCAGTTGCTTCATCGTACTCCCAAAACCATACAATAGTACACACCTTAACGCACCAGTGAGTGACACCCATGAATTGGAGGACTAAAAAATAGGAAGATGTATCACATGTTGAAATTAGTGAGTTTTTTGAATTCCAGCAGCGAGGGCCAGAAAACTACTCTCCTCTATCAGTGACTTTTGACACAGGCAGATAACGGCACAGAACAAGCATCTACAAATCAAAGCATAATTACAACCGCTGGCGTCCCATAAACGCCCCAGTCAAGATGGCTGCTTGAAGCTGTGCTGTGTTTGTACAGCTGTACTAGTCCAAGCTTCAGATGCTGCTGAGAGGAATCACCAGCAAGTGTCTGTCAAAAGACAGTGAAGCTGGAGTACACAGTCTCTGTCCACTGGCTAATTAGAACATATTTCAAATGCAAACTGAATCAGCTGTAACCACAATTTAAGACAAACAGACTTTATTATTATTATTATTATTATTATTATTATTATTATTATTATTATTATTATTATTATTATTATTATTATCATACCTGTGTTTATCACCATTAATTATGCTCTAATTCAAATGTTAATCGACTCCAATTGTAGTATTTTGAATAAAATAAATGTACTACAAAATTGGTCTAATAAGAATATTTCTGTAGTTTACTATATAACACAATATACAGTATATATGAGTAGAATAGTGATCAAAATCTTAATGGGAGTCATGTTGTCTTTTTAGCCCTCTTCCTTAATATCAGCATGCTCAATCTGCTACCAGTCGGTCCAACTGGATCTTTTCCCAGAGTGCATATTCTCATTATTGAGTGCATGCTGTATTCCCGGAATTCATAAATTTGTGGTTTACAATCAACAAACAAATCAGCAAACAAACAGCTAAATCTTCACAGCTATACACTTCATATACCTCTGCAGTTTAAAGCTAGCCAAAGCTAAGTCACTCACTAGTTGTAAACCAGTACCAATAATATAAGATTTATGATAATCAGATTAAGTCATAATTTTGAATATTTGCCATATAGAGGGAAAAGAGAATGCTCATTAAAATAAAAAATATATTTAACACCTGCTTCACCCTCTTGCTGCATTTTGACAATCTTCTGATCTTTTACCTTTTACCTCATCACCCATTTATTTTGTACCACATAATTTAGAGTCAGTGTGAGGGCCTTTGACGTAATCTTTTCCTGCTGAACTATAGATCTCTAAAGCATACATAGGTGAACTGTTCCTGGCACCAGTGTTAAGATACATCTTGTTTCTTCAACTATTAAAAGTGTCAGTGGTTGTCTGCTGTTGCTTTTATATGCTGTTATTAACGATGCAGAGCCTACCGCCCAGAGTGTACATCTAATTAAAAACTCCCAACATTTAGAGCTTGAGATTAGATCCAAGTGATAGAAAATAATCACTGCAAAGAATGTGATTGTATTTATTTATTTATTTTTTTTTCACAGCATATGGAGCACAGAGCTGTGATGATCTATTTGCTATAACCCTGGCTAGGTTGCTGTGAAACATGTGAGTTGTTGGATTTAATATGACTTTTATTTAAAATGAATGTAATTCACATATATATGTAACAATATACACATTAATTGATGTGCCCTGCATCAAAACTCATAATTCCCTAATTTCTTCTCAGAGGACTGACCATGCATCAAGCAATTCAAGATAATTCGGGTGAAAAAGCTCCCGTATAATGTGAAATGATAATAAAATGTCTTATAAATCTTTTTCTTTGTTTTATTGATCTGGTGTCTCATCCTTGTGTGTGAGCAGGGGAATCAATGTCAGTGACACAGGTGTTGTTAGAGTTGTGTCAAACAAATTGAAATCGTGCCACTTCTCTTCAAATAAATGAGAGGCATGTGTAAAATTTTTGAGCAGAGTAATTTAGATGAGAGACTGTTGTTCTTGTTGTTCATGCACATCTATATTTTTATTTAAATCTCTGCTTTGACCTTGGTATTTCCAGTACCTTTGTCACATTTCTGCCCTTTTGTCTCTGTCAGCAGCCTTCTGGTCTGCTTTCCGGGCACCCTGTCTTAACCTGAAGAATTATGGCTGGAGATAATTAGCTCTTATAGGTACACTTTCCATTTCTTCACTTCACTAAGCACATCATCTTCCTTGCCTCTTTATTGTTTGCTTTGCTATGTCAGATCGATGTCTTGCTACTGCGTAACTAGCAGTCATATCTAAAACAACATAAATCATGACACTGTTCCATGTCACAACAGTCCCGGTGCACTCTGTCTGCAAACACAAACAAAAACGGCTTCTTTTTTCACCTTTTTTATTTATTTATTTATTTAGAAAGTCGACATCTCTGTTTGCCGTCTGGGTTTGCTTACCCTTTCAGTGCTGATTGTGTAATGCTGTGCTCACTGGTCTTTTGCAATGTAAAATGGAATATGATTACACAGTGCTTCACTCTGATCTCAGAGGCTGTCAGGGCAGCAGGCATTTGTGTCAGATCCCGCTCCACCCATCCTGTAATATCCTCCTGCTTCCTTTGAGTTAGGGCGGCCTGTTGAGGGGGAACCTTTCAGATTATCTAATATCAGGTGCCTCTCAGTAGGGAACAGCAGGGTGGACAGCATCTTGCCGCCAATTACTTCAGGCCCTTCTATGATGTCCTACTAATGAATGCACAAATGCAAATAGCCCTCCTCTGTAAAAGTTGACATTGTCTCCTGTGATAAATTTTCTGCTGAGGTAAGAGACAATTTAAAGTGGAATTACAAGCAGGCTCTTTGTCACTCTTCAGCTCCATTTACATTCGTAATTAGCTGTAATTCCACTGCACCCATTAGAGTGTGAGAGAGAGGGAGAGAGAGAGAGAGAGAGAGAGAGAGAGAAAGAGAGAGAGAGAGAGAGAGAGAGAGAGAGAGAGAGAGAGAGAGATAGTCTGCAAATGAAATAGATAAGCAGTAAAAAGGAGTGAGAGAGGGAAAAAGAGAGAAGCCAGATCTCTTGATGCTTTTCACTGACACAGCGCCGTCAACTGGTGATTTATGCACACCCTTGCACAGCCGTTGCCACACCAATGGGTGTAAACATTGATTAGGAACACAGGCAATGAGGCACACACTTTGCCCTCTATGTCAGGGTCTTTGGGTCAGGGAAAAAGATGTTTTGTGATCTTAACGTGGTCAACACTCAACACCTGAGTGCACCTTAAGCGGAAAGAATAGATACGCTTCTCACGCGTTAACCAAACAGACACGTGACATCAAGCTGCCATGATGCTTGAGTGACAAGCTCAGACTCAGCACTGAGTCACTTTCATGCATATACATGCACACACACATATACACACATGCATGACTGACTTGTGTATTACTGAAGCTACAGTAAATACAACTACATATACCTTTTTTTTTTTTTAAAAAAAAGCTCCACATCGCAATAAACTATATTGTTATATATTTCTGTGTTATTATAAGGACATTTGGTCCCCATAAATCAATAAATACATTCCCCTCACCCAAACAGGTTATAGAAACAGGAGTTATGGTATGTCCTCTTTTTTCTGTATGACATTGTCTTGTTTGTCTTGGTCTACATGCTTTGGTTGCCATGTATTTTTCATGTGATTGAACACAGTGTATGCTGTGTAGCTGTGAGCACCTGCTTTGCCTAAATCCAATGATTTTTCATAATGTTAGTAAAGTGCTGACTAGAAATATCTGTGATTGATCAGTGTATTTGCTGCACACACTCTGGTTTGTTAGTCCACTTAATAGAGCGTCAAATGCTGGCTGCATTGGGTGATGCGGTGGAAATGCTAGTAAACAAAAAACATTAATTCTGATTTTTGTAATGAAGAATTTACACAGGCGATATGCAGTTTTTCATTCCGTTCCTAGACGCATAAACATGCTAGTATAATAAAGTGATGTTTGTGATTTTTTTTTTTAATCAGACTTGGTCATATTCCAGTCATGGGTGCTAATAATATTATTACAAATTTTTGCTTGCAGTTACCTAAATATTATGTATATACATTGAAATCTTGGTAACTATTTTATGCTTTGAGATTTTAAAGGAGCAATAGCCAGGTCCAGTTACTGACACATTATACACTCTGAAGTGTATCAAGTGGCAAATTGTTCCCTTGTTTTTCTATTTGCTGTACACAGACGTCCGTGTTTAACATTGTCCTGCTATTGACCGTCCACTTCTCATCATCTCACACCAGTGGCTCTCTGGAGATGCTCCCTGTGGTTGAATCTGATATCTAAGTGCATGTATAATGCAGTTTCCCAGTGGTCTAATGAGGCCGTCAATGACCTTGTTTAGAGAGAATAGGTTTGTTTATTTGGAAAGCTCATTGTAATGGTGTCTAATTGACTCATTTGATGAACACATCAAAATCATTTTCTCAGATTCATTAACCATGATGATCGAGCACCCACATCAACAGATACAAAGACGTTGCACTTGCCATCTAAATGTCCTTTCTTGTAGACCTACCTCTGTGCTGTTTATACTAAAATTTCTCCATCTCAGTTCCTGAGCTTGTTTATGCTCTCGGTAGGCCTACTGTTGTGCTGATATAAAACATAGATGCTGCATTAGAAGACTATGATTACGTCCATCAATCATGTTTGAGATTTTGGAAATGACAGTTTAATGTACCTTTTTAACTACATGTAACTTCATGTTTTGCTCTCTCTATTTTTTTTTTTTTTTTGCCATCAGTGTGAAATTCTGGTAAAGGAGGTGTAAAGAGAAAGTGAAAACCCATTGTGTTTTTCCCTGTCATTAAGCTGTGCCTGGGAGATGATGTGGAAGCTGTATGTGGTCTGAGGGAAGTATTTATGGCCCTGCTGGAATCTTGTTGGGCTCCGCTGATAGCTGAGATAATGGCAGCGAATGGGATGCAGCGAGCTGTTCTAATGGCACCAACAAGACACAAGAACAGCCAGGATAAATAAATGTTAGCCATTTTCATTTTGCATGTGCTGCTATTAAAAGTAGTAAATACTTCCTTAACATTTCTGATAGAATAATAATTAAAACACAGGATTCATTGAAACATGTTAAATAAGGATTGAAATTTGCTAAATTTGCTTGTGTGTAATTTGAATGGGAAAGTTGTGTTCGTTTAAAGATAGCAGAGGCTTTAACTTAAATTTGTTTTAATTCTGATACTTATGCTTCGGTGCCTTTTCTTGTGGGTTGGGGAGGAATACAAACAAGATTTCACTTCATTAAACAGCAACAAACTGTATGGAAATTGCACTTACTTATGGAAATGAATTTTAAGCATGCAAACCATTACTTGCTCGGTCTACACTGAAATTTGAAAAACATTACAGGCTGCGCATATTGGCTTTGACATACTTGAGCACAAGTCCTAATTACAGAATGAGGGGAATAAAGGTAGAGGATGATAAAAAGGGACAAGCTATTAGGAAAATATATTGACCTTAAAAAAACACTTAATTTAATAAACTCGTATTTGCAAAGGCTATATTGTCAGTGGCTAAGAGAATGGTGATAGAAACATCTTAGAAATATCAACAGGAACATTTTCAAAATGTCAACCTCATGATAACAATGCTCCTAGTGAAATTTTATTTAGTTTAGTATCTACTGATATTTTAGTACTTAACCATTTAAAATATTTAATACATTATTTGAGCTGATGTCAAACCCTTGATTGTGAGAGTTCATCCTGATTTAAGCGAGGATTGATCTCTTTAGATTTACTCTTCAGTCAGCTTTTAAACAAATCCTTCAACAATGAATTAAGAATCTACACAAAGTTAAATCAGGTCTTTAGCTTGCCTTTAAGAAAGTAAGATAAGACCATCCAGGAAAATTACTCATAAAACCATTAGGAGGCTTTTTATTCTGGCATGAAAAAAACCTAGCCTACTGGAGCTTTTTTCCAGCAATCTTCCACCTCTTTATCCTCAGATTCTTGGGCCAGAGTGTACAGAGACTTATTGTTTATGTGTTACGCAGTGTGACTGCTCCAGTTTGTTTTTCATGGCACTTAACAGTGACATTGAATACCATGTGTGTTTACCTGTCTTCACTACACTAATGTGTTTGCATTACTGCTGGAATTTTGATACTGCAAGTATATATTATAAAAAGCAATTAGCACTTCATTAAGCTTCAAAGGTGCTAATACAAGTCATAAGACTAAGCCATCTGTTGTATTATCTTTAACTTCCTTTCTTTGATTCTATCCACTAAACAACGTATCTAAACAATTAAGGTTATACTTGATAATTTAACTTTGAAAATGGGATGTCTGCTGTTACTTGCCTAATAATAGCCATGCATATGCCAGTTATTTAGACTCTTTTTAATGAGTTTGCTAGCCCCCTCAATTTGTCTTTGAGATCTGTAAAAAGCAGATTGGAGCCTGAGGACTCAATTCACCTGAACATATGTCAGAATCGCAAGCTTTTCTATGTGGTGAAACACTTGCTAACAAACTTTTTCCCCCGGTTTTTATTGTGCTGTGTAATTATAATATGCAATAATATATGACTTTGGTTAAAATTCTAATAAGAAAGGATCCATTATCTCAAACGTTTTTGTTCCCCATCATATAGTGTGTATGAACAGATGCAATTTCCACACTCCTGCAATCCAGTGATTAATGTATTATTTTATATGACTAATTATATGATATATATTTGGAGACAGTTACTTTGTTGCTTCTACTCCATTTTTTAGTTTTATGCGTATCTAAAATATACCTACTGGTAAATCATCATGTGTGATATGTGTGAAAAACAGACCTTCTGTATTTAATTTGACACTGTGATGTATGTCAGAGAGGCTGCCATCAAATTAACCTCAATTCATTTTGTAAAATCAATAAATCAGTGCTGTAATTGGGCTGCTTTAGCATGTTTGCTGTTTTGAATTACATGCTGAGGCAATTTGAATGCAGTGAAGTCATAAGCTAACATTTTGAATTATGTGACATTTAGTCATTTTCTGCCTCTTAAATCCGAGATAGAAGCAACTAGACAGATAAATGTATCTGAATGTGTGCTCCGGTTAAGATTATATTTTACTGACTAGCATTGAGGTGAAGGCTCAGATCATTGATTTATATATGCAGTTGTTTATTTATTATCGCATGGAATTATAGACATACTGTATTTATAATGTTTTTAAGTATACTTTAGTGTAAGCATTAACAAACACAAGTAAGTGAATACGTATGTGAAAATACTAAAATGAATTCCTCACGTATGCTGTGTTATAATTCTATTGAGAATTAATTTAAACTTAACTAATTGATGTAGTTTACTGCCTGTAATGTAATTATTTTTAGTTAGCTCTATTATTTTAGTGTATGTTCCTGCATATACTTTGCATGGGTTATGAACATTTGCGCTTCGATCTGTTGAAAGCTCTACAAGTGTTTTATTTGAATGATGTGCTTAAAACTAAAGATTATTGGATGAACTGCCTCAGTGGCCATTTTCTTCTTCTTTCTGTTAAAGATTAGTAAACCCACACCAGACTGAGATAGAAAAACCTTCTCTCAGCATCTTGCCCTGTGTGAGCTAGTATTGACAACTCAGATGGGAAGCTGGCAAAGGAAATAGCCTCATTTGTTTCCTATGGCTCAGTAATGGCAGATCACCTCTTAGGGGCAGTCAATTGACAGGCTGCAGTCTTGGAGTGCAAACATCCATGAGGATTTTATTGGCTTCCTCTTCAACTCTTTAAGCTAATGCTGTTAGCCCAATGAGCCTCAGAAGTTGTTAAGGTATTCCAGGAAAATCATGTTCCTGCAACTCAGGTATTCTTCATTTAGAATAATTAGTTTGAACTTGACAGATCTGAAAAATATAACTGGTAAACCATTCTTCAGTCAAGCTACTATTCTTTTAAAGCCTCAGTAACAAAGCATGCAATACTCAATCGCATTACATTCATACTTAAGGGCTATTTAGGGGTGACTTACTGGTTAGCAGGTTTGCCTTGCATCTGTTTCATTGGCGGTTCGATTTTTGCCTCCTCTTTGTGTGTGCTGGGTTTGCATGTTATTCCCATGCTTCATACGTTTCCATCTAGTGTGGTTTTCTCCCAGGTGCATCAGTTTCCTCCCATGGTAGGCTTATTGGCATCTCTAATGGTTTGTATTGTGTGAATGGGTGTGTGCAAGTGTTAGCAGTTGTGCCCTGTGACGGGTTGGCACCCCATCCAGGATGTCCTCTGCCTGGGTACACAAGTCCCTTAACCCTGTGTAGGATGAGAAAGTGCTTTTAAATACATACTGGTTTATTATCCACTTTTTTCTCTGAAATTGCTGTGGGGATAAAAAAGTTCACCATCCTATAATTAACAAATGTCTACAAAACACTGCAAACCTTCCAAATGATATTCATTATCTCACAGATTTTCTCAATTTTCTCAATAAGAAAGGCTTTTCAAAGGAACAAACAAACAAGAAACATTTTAAAACCTGCAAAAAAAACATCTAAACTTGTCACTGATTAAGCTTATTTTCTTTGCTAAATAATCTGTTTATTATCACACTTAAAAGATGCCATGCAAGTTCCTGTGACAAACTGCGAAATGTTAATGTGTTTTATTTCAATAATATAAATTTTGTGGATTTGTATACTGTGTGATTCGAAAACTGTCAAAGCCAAACTGTTATTAAAGCCACATTTCAATATTTGTGACATTGTCCATTAATACATAAATTCCAGATATAAATTCTCTCACTCACTCACTCATTTTCTACCGCTTATCCGAACTACCACGGGTCACGGGGAGCCTGTGCCTATCTCAGGCGTCATCGGGCATCAAGGCAGGATACACCCTGGATGGAGTGCCAACCCATCGCAGGGCACACACACACTCTCAATCACTCACGCACTCACACACACACTACGGACAATTTTCCAGAGATGCCAATCAACCTACGATGCATGTCTTTGGACCGGAGGAGGAAACCGGAGCACCCGGAGGAAACCCCCGAGGCACGGGGAGAACATGCAAACTCCACACACACAAGGTGGAGGCGGGAACGTGCTAACCACTAAGCCACCGTGCCCCCCTCCAGATATACATTATAATTCTTAAATTTAACCCTAGTAAGCAAGCCAGAGGTGATGATGGTGAGGAAAAACTCCCTATTAGGAAGAAACCGTGAGAGACACCAGACTTAAAAGGGAACCAATTCTCTAAATGTCACTTTCTGACCAATCAGATTTGATAATTTATATTTATATGATAACACTTCAGTATAAAGAAGCACCATGTTAAATAAAATGCAACTTTTTAATGGTCATATTTTTACACTGTTTCATTACTTAATAGAATTCTGGAATCGCTCTCTTATAAATTGTAAGTTAACATAATATATATAAGCATAGTATTATGCGATTGGCCACAATACAATCTGAAAACTATGCTGTTTACTTTGCAGCTATAGTTGTGGCAGTAGTGGTTAGGTCATTCCATGAGCATGTCAGCTTTCATGCCTGACTGGCTTCGTAGCTGGGCCAGGGTGCAGGGGTAGGAGTCTGCCTGTAATTTTCTCCACTTAGAAATGAATTCCATCTAATCTCATTTCACCATGTCAAATGTCTCAGTGACATGCTGTTTTCCTTGGTATTTAGTTATGCTGCAGCAGTCAACTGGCTTGCAAACAGCCTGACACCCTCTGGTTATTAAAAACTGTTTGCTCTTTGCAATACTGCATGATGTGGGTTAAATGCAGAGCAATAGACAGACTAAATAAACCATTCTGTCAGGTTGTAGTCTCAGGAGTGGATGTCTTGGAGCTTGCTTCTCTTTTGGTGTGGCCTGCACTGGAAATCCAGTCTAAATGCAAAATCTAAAGAAAAACTAACAACTAGTTAACCTTTCCTGCACTTTCATTTTCCTGCACATTCCCATAATATACAAAATGTCTATACATATTTTTTCCTTATTTTATATACATTTCTTATTTGTACTTTTCGTCATGTGCACAAATTTGGTTTAATATCTCCTCAAATTGATGTTAAATGGATCAATTAATACATTAGTATGCATAATTATGTCACGTAACCAGAAGGGAAAATACAAATTACCATCGTTTCCAAAAAATAGCCATGTTCATTACTGATATGTGTGCCTTTTTGGGAACAAATTGCCACCATGAATATTGTTGCTTTAGGATAGGCAAAAAAAAAAAACAACTTAAATGTATTAAAGAAAATTAAGATAGAAAGAAATCTTTCATTTTTAATCCTTTCTGGAATGATATTAATACATACCACAAATTAAACATGTAGGCTAAGATCATAAAAAAAAGCAACTAAAAATATAATACAAAATAGGGATAGTTTGAGCAAAACATTTTAAATAGTATATATCTATACACAATGAGAACAAACACACATGTAGTTCTTTTATCTTGCATTTAAGAAGTATATTTAAGAGTTTGAGTTACAGACTCAGAGCTGTTTCAGTGTAGTAATGTATTATTTTGTTCAAGTAATGATCAGGTAGTGTTAGATGAATGCAAGGTGTTCAGCTCCATTACTGGCTGCACAACAGAAAGGCATTATTACATTATCGCTGCTCCTTAGTAGGAGATTGGCTGTGTGACCAGGTTCTGAATACACTCATAGCACTCAGGCTGGCATAAATTGTAGACTGGCTCATTGCGTTCAATGATAAAAGTAAGAATTGCCAGGAAAGGGAACCCAGACTTATGTCGCTGTTCAGCTGTTTGTCAACAGCCGTTGTTAGTATGTTGATGGCAGGAATACTAAACAGGGGAACAGATGAATATATTATGTGATACTTTTTTTAAAGAAATATTATTATTATGAGTGCTACAGATCCTCTTCTTCACAGTGAGTATGCTCTTTTACTTTGCTTTGTCTAAACTACCACTGCAAAAGCCCTATAGGAAAGGTTCAAACAAGTAAAATGCCTCTCACAAGAAAACTTCACTTGAGAATTAGCACCTGATTAAGATATTTTCACATGATTTTAGATTTTATTATTCATGTCATGGTCCTCACATTTTTTTTTACATATGGTCATTTCATGTGTATTGTATGTGTTTAGATGGTTTTTTTACAATGTTTATTTTTACAGGGTTTTCTTTCTACATATATTTTATGACTTTTTTTAATTTTCACATATTCATATTTTGAAGGAATAAAAAATGAATGCGTTTTTATTCTTCACATGGTTACATATATTATTAAATGATGTTACATGTTTACTTGAATTCACATGTGCAAATTCAGAGCATATTTTTCATGCAGTTACGTGAAATGTATATGATTTACTTTGAGTTTTGTGGGTTACTTACTAAGGTCATGCAGTCTGTGTATTTTAAAAGAGCATGGGGATCGGTGTGCTTGATTGTTTTTTGCTAGGCCCCATGGTGTCATCAAGCCATCATGAGGCTAGTCTATTTTTATTTGTTAACAGATGGCACAAAGATTATTGACAACATTGAAACGTATGATTAAATTCCTGCTTCCCAGCCACAGAACCTCCCTGTATGATTTCTGCTATAAACCTTACTTTATATAGTAGTCTTGACACACATACAGTATAAGGTTTGGTGTGAAAATGAGGGCAAATTAATTAGTTCCACTGTCTGAGCACTCTACCTATATATGAGAGAAGGATTGTAATTTTCTGACCAACTAAAAAGAATAATGTTGATTTATTTATCAAAAATAACATTTTTGGTTGTTATTATGTTCTCTTTGAAGATGTACATAATGAGTATGTTTATTATGCAAAGCAAGCATGTTTGCCTATGAAGGACCTTTATTTGTACACCCAGAAATGTTTGATTTATGCATTTGCACACAGTAAAAGTACACTGCAAGGTGGTGGTTATAAGCTCAATGTTAAGCTCACTGCATTCAAATGATTGAATAGACAGTAGAGTCTCGGTCTACACTTTAAATTTTGAAATCTTTCACTTCATTGAGAGAAACCAGGAAGATAAACAGTGTCCTGTTGAATGAATCAGACAGCATCTTATATATTCATTTCCTCCTCTTTGTACCTTTAAGCTTATTTTCACAGAGGATAAAAAGGAGAGAAGTGTCTATGTCAGATAGGATTTAAGGTGGGATTTAAGGCCCAAGTAACCAAAGCACTATTGTCATTTACACAGCCTGGGCCCCTAACCCTATCCTCACTCATATGGTGGAGCCCTATGAATTTGTGACTCCCTGGAATAATAAGACTTAATAGCAACAAAATGACTCCTTTTTTCTATCCTGTTGTTATGCTAAAAACAGCTAACCCTAAGTGACCACTGCTCTGCATATGAGGCTGGCTTGTTTGCCTTGCTTTTGGTGGGCTGCAAGTTGGAGTTCCTTCTGTTCCCCATATGGCAGTATTGTCTTGGTAATGTGCTACAATGCCCCCCCTCAGAGCGTGCCGCAGGCCCTGCTGCTAGAGGATAAACTATTGGTTTCACTTTTTTCTCTGAGAGCCCCTGGAGGCAGGCCTACAGCCTGAGGGACATGCTGCACTCCGAGCTGGGGGGCTCTCAGCGCGTGGCATCCACCCTCCCCAAAATCCCCACAGCCACTGACTCAAAGGGCTAAGAACCAACAAGAAAAAAAGAAGAAAAGATGTAAAGAAATAATGCAAAGCCCTGAGGGGTGTTGAAAGGGAAAGCCACTATGTCTGAGTACCCTGTGCTGAGATTGCAATAAACCATCTTATGCGACTGGATGTACACATACACAACAACTCTGCATTCTGTTTATCAGAACTTGCCTCTGAAGACGTCTGAATAGAGTTAGAATGAAAATGACATCAACAAAGAAAAACCAGTATTTAAGTTTTACTCTAACTTTATCATCATTTCACTAAATCATTTTACACGACTGACTGTGTATTGTTGTGTATGTGACAAATGAAATTTGAATTTGAATCACATAATCTTAATCGATTTGATTCATTATATTATTGACACATGAGAATAGTGTAAATGTGTTTGCATTGAAATTTTAGATAGTTAGTACAAATTTTAAAATACATTCATTATAAGTTGAAATGTGAAATTGACAACCTTGGGGCATGATCTTGGTTAAAAGAAGACATTTGCTTTCTGACTAATGGGACTTGTTAAAATAATTAGAAAGGATTCTTAAAGAAGTCCATTACTTTATGTAAATGTATAGTCTGAAAGAAATGTGCTGCATTTGCAAATATGCATATGATATGTCTGTGGCTGCTTTTAATTACCTTCATTTTCCTGCCTGAGAGATTATATGATTTATAATCTGTCATTAATGGATTGGTGCACTTTCCTTTCTTTGTTTGTTATAGTCGTATTGTCCTCTAATACAGTCTGTTTGCATAGCTGACACATCGTCCAGCTTTAATGAAGAAATGAATTGTCAGACAACATCAAACTTGTCAACTGAAAATGTAGGAGTCAATCTGATAATGTGTAGTAAATGGCAGGACCTAGTTCCACCTTTCATGCATGTCATTACTCAGATCATGAACATTAGATGTAATTTATGGACATCTACGACTCATTCCTACATACAAATAAGCCTAAATTCAATCTTTTCTTTATTAAGCTGTGTAGCCTAAACAATTTTGACAAATCATGCAAGAACCAATCCTCTTGAAAGACATCTGCAATTTAGTGCTGATTATAATTAGAGTTTTATTCATAATTTTATTTTGTTCTTATTATCACAATTTTTTAGTAATATCTGTGATTTTTGTTCTTTACCCCAAAGATAATTTCAGGCATTTTAAAATATTTTATTAACATCTTTCCATATATGATGGCACCATAATATTTAGTACAATGTTTCTTTTCATATAACAAAATAGTATTTTGATTATTAATACGTTTTTGGTTAGCGAAAATGATTTTATTCAGAAATCTCCTTTTTTTATTAGAATCATTGTTTTGGAAGAATACCTCCATCTCATTTGTCCCACATGTGGTATGCTCCCTTTCTGTTCCCTCCTCTGTTTCCAAGCCAGTTTCTTAATCCTACACAGTGTGGCCATTTGAATTTCTGTGTGTGTGTGTGTGTGTGTGTGTGTGTGTGTGTGTGTGTGTGTGTGTGTGTGTGTGTGTGTGAGTGAGTGAGAGAAATGCCTCAAAAGGGTTAGAGAGATCACTCAAAGCTTCTGAGTGATGACACATCTTTTAAAAAATAGTAACAAACCCAACACACTTTGAATAGAACCGTGTATCAGGCTTTATGCAAAAGTAATATGACTGATTTACATAAAAGTAGTGCTGATCCACAGTGTGCGGGAGATGTGTCCTTTTTCCTTCCCTCTCCCCTCCCTTTCGGATTATTTCCACAACACAACTTGTGAATGTGTATTGTCAAAAAAAAGTAACAAAGCCACTCTGTTGTAGAAGGATGAAAGGTTTGTGAGAACACTGGGGTTATCTGCTCAATAAATATGATGCTTCCTCATACTACAGCTCTTTGTCACTGACAAAGCCCAAGCAGCTGGTAGATGAAACACATACATAGCAGCAGAGGACAAGAGACATTTTCAGCTTGGCTGCTCAGACACTAGCCTTTGAGCTGGCTCTGGGAGAGCTGTTTGTTTGACCCAAAGGAGTGGGAATTGACAGAGGAAGCCTGCAGCCCTTTCTCAGTGATGACTGCAACTGAGAATGACTTTACACTGCTCCGGCTAAAGTGCTGTTTGTGCTGTTCTTCAGCTCTCATTGCACCTGCTCTGTTTGCTTTGCTCTTATATTAAAGAGATGCTGGTCCCTGATCTGTCCCTGCTTGTCCCTGCTTGTCCCTGATCTCCCTTCCAACAATTTGGATCATTCAGGTCTTTGTCTCCTATCAAATCACACACTGATTCAAACAGATCTCAGCTACAGAACTACTCCTTCCTATAGAAAAAAAGTTATAGTTCATTAAACATTTTACTTTAAATAGAAACTTATATTTATTAATGCAAGTTTTATTCCATTGTGTCATAACACTCACATACATAATTATATTGCTATATGGAGTAATTAATTAACGTTGGTTCTCTGTACCACGTCGGATAGCACCAACACTACAATCAGCTGTCATTGATTTATGATATGGGCGATTCACAAATTGACTTGTTTGCAAAAATGTAAATGGGCATGGCTGTTTGATGGAGATGCTCATTTCCTATTATAAATGTTTTAAATGATCTCAATACTCATGGCATTGTCACATGGGCCTTTTTTTCCTTTTTCTTCTTCCTCTTTTTTATTTGCATGATTATGCACATAATCAGCTAATTTGTTTTGCAAAAAGAAACATTTTCCCTCAGTAGACTTGTGGTGAATGGATTTGATTAAGAAGATTCATTCCTGAAAGTAAACCTATGAAATTAGCCAAGGAATGAGCTACGTTAACAATGGCACACAGCAAAGTTATTTATAATCAGAGCTGTTTGACAGCACATAGATCACTGTATAGGTGGAAAAAAGTAAGATACGGAAGAATCACAGCTCCACAAAATGATCAAATAGACTTCATTTATCACAGCAACTGTGTGAAGCTTTTCTTCAGATCACAGTCAATTACGCTGACTGAAGTGCACTTTGAATGTTAAGAATGTAGCTGGGAGAAGTATTAAGTGTAAAATCATTTTAGTATGCAAATAAAACCTTTTCAATGTTACGTTAGGCATGTGATATTCACATCTTCCCCGGTAGTGTTTTACTATATAGTGTCTGGAGCACTCAGGTTTTATAATCTCGGTTAAATCCTCATTTTACCAAAGAGTTGCTTCATTTAAGCTTCATTCCTAATCTTGCAGATCAGCACAAATTAAATCATTTCTCTCAGACGTGTTCTCATCACCAAAGTCAAATATTGAAGCATAGGCAGCAGCTTTCAGCATCACTGCTTGCACACTTTAAGTTGCTCTCTCTCTCTCTCTCTCTCTCTCTCTCTCTCTCTCTCACTCACTCACTCTCTCTCTCTCTCTCTCTCTCTCTCTCTCTCTCTCTCTCTCTCTCTCTCTCTCTCTCTCTCTCTCTCTCTCTCTCTCTCTCTCTCTCACTCACTCTCTCTTTCTTTCAGAGTATGCACTTACCCAATATATGGTTTTTGTTTACAACTCTATGGCAGCAGACCTTTAGACATAAAAATCATCTACTAACTCAGAATCAATGGTTCCTGGCTTCTAATAGCATAGTGTTAAATCGCTACCTATTAAACAAAGGATATATACAATATAAAGTCATGTGTGGTGCAATACACACTGACGTGTGCTTTTTCAGTCAGCTCACTATTATAGTGAGGACACCTACTGGAGGAATCCAGTGAGTGACTAGTCTGCTGCAGTTCCTTCATTCTGGAGAGCTGGTAGTTTGCTTTAAAGTGTCATCTGTCCTATGTGACTTTAAATCTACTGGAAACTTGAGCCACAATCAAAGTGGAGCAGTATTAATATTAATGTAAAATTAATGCACTCAGGATCCTTTTTTATTATGTGGTCTTAAAATGTTCAAGTCCAGTCAAGTAGGCTTTATTGTCATTCCTCTCACCGCAGACAGATGTAATGTTAGGAATAAAATATATATCTCCTATAATCACAGTGCTACATTTAGCATGACAATCTCAGACAAGGGTTGTAGTAACACACTGACAGACAGTGTTTATGTTCGACATGTGATGATAAATAATATATTAAACCTCTTGCAATAAATGTCTAGAAACAAATATTATTATTATTATTATTATTATTATTATTATTATTATTATTATTATACAGTTTAAACTGAAACATTCCAGCATGTTTCTAACAAACATGATACAAAATGCTGACCAAAAACCTTCAATAGTACAGAACGTTTCTGTGACCCAGTGCGCTGAGGTATTTTTGCAGTTATCCCCTTACAAAAGGATTCCCTTTCAAAGTTCATGCAAAATGAATTAAGGGCTATGTATGAGCGAAACCTTAGTCCTCTGGGAGGGAATTTATTTAGCTGTACTTAAGAAGCAGCACATGTAATTTATAAGCTGCTAATTTTTTTGTAATTAAATACCACTTGAATATTTAACACCTTTGTGTGGGTTTCCATCAAAATGCATTCAATGCTTTTTGCACTATCAAGTGACTACTGTTTCTCAAAATGAGATAATAACTGAAAAGCAAAGCATCTCATGCCCTCCATTCCATAATTTATTTGCATAATTAGCTCTTAATTTTAATTCCCTATGCAAATATATGCCTCTTTTAAATTGCATTTAAATGTGAACTGAACCCACTGCCATGGCTAATGTGAATTTATTGTTAAAATGTGATGAGAAATGATACAGAGAGAAAGACCATATGATGGGATGGAGAGTGTAGATTGTTTTCACAGACAATACATCTGGGGCTCAGTAATCTGTTAATATCATGACATAGTATAATACATAATGATGGCATAATTCTGGTCTTTACAAACCATTGTATGTAATTCTATTTTTTCATTTGCACGACATTTTGTATTTAATTTTATCACTACCTAAGCATATTTTTTTCAATACATATGAGTTGTTATTATAATGTCCAGAGTTGATTTGCGTTGCTTAAAAGAATTATGCTGTATCCATTACTGTTTGGATGCTATTTTCCAGGGAAGGGAGTGTTTCCTCTTATTTCAGTAGCAAAAGGGAGGCATGCTTTGAAGACACTTATTGCCTTCTATTATCCTAAGATATCAAGTGATAGAGAAGAAGGCTTATTTTGAGAGGCTGAGTCCATGGTCCAGCCAAATAGTGGCCTTTGTGGAACAGGGAACTCAAACCCTTGGCCAGGACAAAGTGAGGGGAAATTGACCTGCTTGATCCCTTCTTGTGGGAGTGCCTGGCTCTCTTTCATCTCCTTCTGAGATCCATGCCCTTGCTATAGCACTTAAATAAACAATATTATGGCCTTGTTAATAGACACTTTCAGAAGGAATTTATCTAAGTTCCATATTGTGACTTGGTATGCTACCAGGCTTTGCCAATTAAAGAGAATACATTGGTTACTGGCCCAGTGTCTGCTTTGTGCCAAGTGTCTTTCTGTAGTGTCATAATGGACTTATTCAATCAGGTCTTTAGTTATAACAGTGTTATTGCAAGGTAGCAGTGAGAGGTGCAGACAACAGAAGCAGAATAGAAACATGAGACTGACAGGCCTTTGGGCCAGGGAAATAGCCAAAAGGGACAAATTAGCTCTAAACAATAGGGGATCTCTTCCACAGGGGGATAATTAAATGTTTCTTCATCAAAGCCAAGACAGTTTTCAAGCTGCTCATTTTGTAATCCTATCACGTTTGCCCCTGAGATATGCATTTTGGATATTTCCCCTACTTTCCATGGGTTCATCACTATCACCATTGAGGGAGATTCTATTTAATATCACTGTTGGGGGTGTTAATTATACACAGGGCTCAGGCCAGTCTGTCTGCTGCAAATAGAGGCCCTGTGTGATGTCTGTGGAGTTTCTGCCCTGTGGATCAGCACAAAACAAAGACCTTTCTCAAGAAGATTTTAACTGTTAATGATCCATAACTGTACAGTTTTAGAATTTTACATGAAATGCACAGATCCAAGTGCTTAAATGCACATATAAACAATGCAGATGACATATCTATGCCATATTTTATATTTACAGTACATTGAATCATTCAATGTTTTACTTTTCCAGAAGACTAATTCTGCGGAGCACTTATGAATTTAACAAATGTAATGCATGTCTCTGAGGCTCCTTCAACATTTCCTCCTGGTTTCTATGTCAGCTGGTCCCGGTCCCATCTGCAGCATGTGACAGGGACATTCTGTGCATGCTCTTTCTCTATGGCCACTGAGCTGTGGATTACATGGTTTGTTGTAGGCTGAGGATCAGAAGGAGGAAGCTGAATAATGTTGCCCAATTCTTTGAGGGAGGGCCACGGTCGGCCGACTTCAGAATGGCTTTAACAGGATATCTCAGAGGAAACGATGGCTTTTGTCCAGTGCCTCCCAAAAAAGGTTATGTCAAAAGAGTTGGGGGTCGCTTTTTAAACAGGCGTTGGAATTCTGTTTAAAGCTGTGCCCACTGTGTTGCCTATCTAACCTTGTGACACCGTCAAACAGCATGCTGGGGTGTTTCATGGCTTGAACACTTCCCAGTGCAACATGCAGTCATGTCTCTTTGGGCTGCCATGTCAGGTTGTTTTCCTTGTGTAAATATTTGATACAGTATTCAAAAGTAAATAAATATATATGTTTCACAACTCCTTTAGTAGAGAGACATGGCATTTTTTATTTTTTTTTTTTGCATTGATTCACTAGATTTTCATTAGATACCGCAAAGTGACATAAAGGATTAATAAAGGTTAGCAGTTATGGCACATAAGCTAAAGTAAAAAAATGCACAATGCAGTCTCTGTGGTGAAATGAATAATCAAGATTTGCTTCACTTTAACCCCCATCTTCCTTGGCTTCATAAAATAGCATGTTAACAATTCTTTGAATTAGCATTTTTTCTTGCATTACAAAGCCAATATGTTTTGAAGTGTAAAGCCATATTGAAACAAGTTGGTTATCAAGTGTTGCCTGAGGGTTAGAGGCAGCCTCCAGGGACCGTGCTGGGCTCAGGGGTCTGTTTGCTCAACACAATCCCTCTTCAGCTCCCAGTGGCTGTCACTACTCAAATTTAATTTAAATGGCTATTTCTGTTACAGGCACAGTGGCCTGTCTCACAAGCCAGTCATTGGACTTGTTTATGGGGAGCATGAAGCTTAGGGTGCCCATAGGATGTAGTGGAGGACACCCAAAACTCAAAGATGCTGAGTGCTGGATTTTTCTAGAATAACAGAAATGACAAGGTAGTACAAACATACTGTTAAAGTAGTCTACATTTCCTTGTGTTTTATCTGTCATGTTTTCCAGTATTGTGTATGTTCACTGAAGAAGTTTGTTTCCTTTGGAGCAACGCTGCTCTCTGCCTTCTGGGAAAATCATGTCATTGACAAATGGCAGACCCCTAAACCTTTTTAATATTCTTAATTGAAAATATATGTTTAAACTTAGTGAGTACTTTTCAGGGTGTCATGTTTTCAAAAAAAACAATATAAGCTGAAAAAAGATTGACAGTTGAAAACAAATTGTGTTTATGAAAATCTCCCAGATAAATGCAGCCATGCTTTCTGTTTCTACTGCTGCAGCTCCGTGGATGCTTATGAATGTGTTTTTAGTTGAAAGTGATATCAGGGAGTATATGAGGTGCCAAAATTTGTAAAAAGTGGCTGTATAATGGACCTGTCAGGCCTGATGGATTTGCAGCAGAGCTGGGGTATGGCAGTCTAAATCCAAGACAATCAGACCCAGCTTGTATGTAAACAGGAGCTCTCTTTCCATTCACAACCCAGTCAGATTCTAGATCAATAAGACATTTATCCCTCAGTAAGCAGTGAGGCAAAATGTATAATGGCTAGTGAGTGCCTGAATCGGTAGCTCATAAGGGGGTCTTTGTGGGGAGCATGTTTTTCCAGAGCAGTTTGGCGGAATGTAATCAATGACACAATGCACCTCAGCTCATTGATGATAGCCCATCATTACAGATTACTCTCAGTGAGTAATGAGACCCCACTGGACAAGATAATGAGATTCAATAACAAGTCAAATGCGCTCACTGAAAATAAAAATAAATAAATAAATAAACAAATAAATAAATAAATAAATAAATAAATAAAGTGCCGTACCTGGTGAATAACCAACATCCAAAGAGCGTCTCTCATCAATGTCTGTTCCTAGCATTGCCATCTCATGTAAGATTATCATGTATTAATAAAGGGGTTTGGGTACAGTTCGGTTTATGTGTCTTTAGACCCCTTAACTCTATTCGAAAGTATGTAGACATGTGCTTAGTGTGCTGAATATTTTAATCTAATCCCTCTTATGCCAATTAATTAGATCGCTATAAATACTTTAATGGGTGTCTATACAAAGGAGACGCCACACAGATAGGATTAACAACAGACCAGGTTGTATTAATAATGTAGCAACATTATTTTTTCCTCAGCATTCAGAGCAGGATGGTGCTTTCAGAATTATACAGTATATACTCTATTTATGTACTGTATCTGTTGCTATTCTTCTCATATTGTATTAGCCAGGACTCATTCATAGTCAACGCTGTCTTTTATATTTGTGAGTAATCAACCATGGATAATTTTCATTTTGTATTTAGTGTTATAAGTTTGTTTTCTGTACTTGTTTTCTATATTACATTTGTAATTAATCAATTATACACAATTAAGCCCATTCTGAAGTACATCAACACTGTAACTAGCTTTTTTGTTTTACAAATCTTTGATTGTGGTCTAGGAGTGTTTCTGGTTCTATAAATTAATCAGGCTTTGTTGAGATTATTAAGGCTAATTCATGCTGCCACTCTGCTCAGCCACTGTACAGCTTCTTTGACACAAACATTAGGATACGCATTGGTGCATTGGTTAGTGATAAAAAGAAGCCCATTATCATAATTATTACCATTTTTTGGCACCCTTGTGAAAAGGCCATTAACAATGTGCGTGTGTGTAAGTGGCAGAAATTGTTCTAACCACAGACCCGGCAGGGAGCCCTCTCTTTCTACTCTAATTCACATCAGAGTCAAATCAGCATGGTAAGAGCCCATCAGTAGCATCAGTGCTGTGTGTCCCATTCTGCCTGCCACCCTTGAAAAAGACTTCCATCATTAATCACCATTATTGTTATTTTGATTGGGATTGGATGACTAAATGCAGACATTAGGCAAAGTGGCACCAAAGTCACGGGACCTTTACTGTCTGATTCGGTGGGTCTGATGTTTTCCTCTGCATGGGTTAATGCACGTATTTTAAGAAACACTGATATGTTTATTCCAAACAAATGTCTACTGTATTAGTATGCTTCAGAATTGAAAGAAGTGAAATTTTATATTAGAATTTCAAAGGCCACAACTCAGCAGTCAGATTAATATCATGAATTTACATTTAATCTCATAAAACATGTTTATTATGCACTCGTTACCTGTCCAATAATAACATGCTTTTTGTCATTTTCATAATATATTTCAGGACAACTTTTCAACTTCAACAAGCTCTGTCTGTAGGCACGGAAACAACATTTGCTATCTCATCTTGTCTCTACTTGAAATTCACTTGTGCAGATTGAATTTAATGATTTATTGTGGTTGATTTCACTCACTGCTTAGATAGCTACTGTTTAATATGTATTTATGCAATTAATCAAAACATTCTTGCCAAATCAGTGATCACTCTGGTGCCATTGCCAAAAAATCTACACCTGCTACAGCATCTAACTATGTATTATACAAACAACAGTAGAGCAATTATTTATTCTGGCATATCAGGGTTTCACTTGACATAGTAAATCTGCAAGATTAATCTTCACTGAGCACCATCAATAATTATTGAATTGCAAACATAATATTGTGCATATGACCCAATTTCCCCACACCCATGTAAATGGATTCTTGTGTTTTTTTGTTGGATATGATTTGACTTCACTTTTCATGTTGTTTACAGTACAATGTGGAATCTAGTGTTAGTTTTGAGAAAGGATATATCTAAAATTTTAATAGTGAAATTAATACTCGTGTCTGAATCTTTTGGGGAAAAAAGTATACAGTCTTGTGCTATTTGTGGACTCAGTTGTTTCCATCAGCACGGTTCAATAGGAAAGCTGTAACGCACTTTCAGATAGCCATAAATGCATTTGATGAAAACAAATTATTACAGGGAAAAATAACTGACGGACGCATTATAGGCTGCAGCGGAAAGAATTTGATGTTGCAAATAAATGTAAATGTAACAAATGAGCAGTTGCTTCATATAAACTCCCGAATCACCAGTGCAACTAGATCATTTACATTTCTTTATGTTTCTCTTCCATTTATTGTACGAGATGTAAGGCACAAACCTGTTGATGCCTAGATTAAAGCTTAATCCTCCATCTCTCTGTAGCAAGAAATCATCACTTAAATAAACTCAGGATCGCCATAATATTTTGACAACATTAGTTGAAAGTTTCGCTGATTTGTTGCCGGCCTGCTGTACTATTCTCGTTAATGAATTTTTAATACCCTTAATGACAGCAGAGGAACTATGTAATTAAAAGAGCAAGTTAGGAAAAATGCTGACTTAAACTCTTTATGAAGACCATTTTAATGTTAGTTTAATTGGAATTAACACATTATCTTAATGAACAGATTGCCTGCAAGGAGATTATTTCCCTTAGCAAGCTCAAACTAGCTTGCATGCAATTTGATGGATTTCTTTTTTAGCCCATGTCCTCTCTGACTGGAGTTGTAGGCTGCTGAATAAAAGCCTCCTTAAGTGTGCACTACCATTACGATTCTACATTCTAAAGCATACTTATAATTTGTTTACCATTGGCTATACATGACATGCATACTTCACAAATGAGCCCACAAATCACTGCATATTGTATGAAATGCCTGAAAAAGATTAACTAGAATCGAGGTCCAATCAAACAGACCTTATATAACGTGTAACCTTGACACAGTTGACTCCTGAACAACTGTCCTGTCTTTGCCACGAATGTATATGCAGACGAAAGAAAGTACAGAGGGGGCTGGCTGTTTTTATGCACTGAAGCTTTGGGCAGTTGAGTTTAATTTGGGATTTACAAGTGACATTGTGCCCCCACACCCGTCCTCTTACTCTCTGGGGTTTATGGAGTGAGACAGAGGGTCTTCTCCTCGTGATTAGACAGCCTGTGACTAGCCATGCACAAAGTATTATGGTCCTTCTGCATTATGTATCGAAGTACACACAAGCCCACCCCTCCTTCCCCCGTGTCACCCGTGCAACCCTTACACACTTAAAGGTCAAGGTTCTCAGAAGACACAAAAGTAAATGAAGACATGTAACATGATGTTCCACTCGAGGTCAAATAAACCATTTCTTTGAGTTAAAGAATACAGGAAAAAACTAATCTGTGTTCTAAAACTATATAAAACATTATTGCATTTGGAAATGGTGGTAATAGTGCTGGTGTTGGTGGTGTAGCAGAGGGGGAGTGATGTATGAACTGCGAGCAGCCGCATGTCAACTGCAAAGCTTATCTTCCGGAAGCTGTTTCCCTTAAGCCTCGGCATTAATACACTGATAGCCAAAGGAATAGCCAAGCATAAAATGAATGTAAAGGGATGAAGAAACAACAAGAAAGGAGAGGAAGAAAGAAGATGAAAGTATTTAGGCAAACAGACCAGTAATACAGAACTACCACAAGCATTACAGGACGACTCATTTTGGTATTAATATTATATTATTATGGTATTAATATATAGAGCTTAAAATAACTCACTTTTTACATGCATGTGATTAATTATTTTCTTTGAAATGTTTGAAAAATTAAACAGTGACTCAGTTTTGTTTATTCTTATATGATCTGGATTTTCCAGAAAGTTATAATTGTTTAAAACAATTAAATTTTGTGTGTTTGTTTGCCATTGTGATACTTTAGGTTTTCGTTTAATAGTTTAGTATAGTAATACTAAATAGTAGTGAGTTTACATTTTGTTTATGAAATGAAATGTTGTAATGTCAGACTTGACTCAAATTTTCCTACTCTGAAAAACACAGAGGAAGTGATATTATTAAAGAGGAAATTCATCCTGTCACTTAAAAGTACATTAGTTATTGAGACTATTGTGCCATAATTGCAATTCTTTGGTATAAATGGGAAAAATAGACTTTGCTAAAATAACTCTTCTAAACACAAAGAACCCAGTATGAAAACAATGACAGACTAATAGACAGACAGACAGACAGATACAGTAGATAGATAGATAGATAGATAGATAGATAGATAGATAGATAGATAGATAGATAGATAGATAGATAGATAGATAGATAGATAGATAGATAGATATGTGACAGTGAAAAGAATGACAATAACAAATGAGCAAGACATCTCTGGATACAGTCATAGAGAAGATTTTATTCCTTTATTTTATTGATTAAAAAAACCCAGGGGCGCTAAAACACACAGGCAATGATTAATGCCCCTCTCAGAGAAAGAAATTATATGGAATAAATTAAACTACTGCAGCAGCAAATTGAAAAATAAGGATGTAAATGAGCTTTGAATACTTAATATCTTATAAAGAAAAATAGTCAATGAGGCCCAAAATGATGAGGGATTGCCAAAGAAATATAATATTAACTCTAATGACCAAGGCTAGGCTTTCTGTACTGTCAAAATCTGACTGTCACAAGTGATTTGCTACACAGAAAATGAATAATGGGGGACAATATAGACCAATTGAAAGAGCTAACCTTGTTCACTAGACAAAAAATGGGATCAGTAACCTACCACCATGTCAACTGGGAATTAAGTGGAAAGGTATTTTGAATATGTTGCATGTTTAAAACCAATGAAAATAGGTGGCTGGTGAAATCAAATTTGACATGTATGTGGTTTACATGGTTTACTCACAAAATGAAAATTTAATTATTGTATTACTGTAAATTTAAATAAATGAAACAATAAAAGACTAAGAGTAGACAATAAATAAATAAAACCGAAGCTCTGTTAGCATTGCACAATCAATCTCTGAGAAACTGGCATTATTGTCAACAGAGTGGCAGGATTGGCATCTATCCTTCAGCAGACCCCACCTAGGGGTGCTGGTAATGTAAAAGAAAAATATACTCACATAACCCATATACCTCACACCTCTCTACCCCAAAGTGCAGGAGAAGTGAGATATGCACTATATTATATATTACTCCCTCAATCAAAAATCTTTAATTAGAGCAGCTCAGTATCAGTTACAGCAGCCCTGCCCAGACTCTTGGGCTCTCCGAGGCTTGGTTACTCTACCTTGCTTAATCTGGAGGGGAGGCGAGAGACTACTCGGGATATTAGCCGCCTCTCGTCTCTCCTCCAATTACAGAGCCACACAGAGCCAGCCAGGCACATGACCCAGCAGTCTAGTTCTCTCTGATAATCTTTTGTTGCATTATTGTTATTTGCAATTTTTCCCACCTTCCGTTCTCTACTCTCCCTCCCAAGGATATAGCTGGCATGTGCTGTGCACCTAAAGACGCTATAAAAATTGCTGAGGTATAAAATCGAAAGTGCTCAAACTGTCGGTGCAGAAATATCTGGCCACCCCGGCCTGTTCAGTGGTTAGGGAATGACAGGCCAGACCCAGGAGTGCTGTAAATCATATCAAGTTCCAGCCTGTTTGTTTACATATTACAGCCTTTACAATGGTCCTAGTAAGTTGGAAACCCTTCTCTCCTGGAGCTATTGTATGGATCATAAAATGGAAGAACACAGTGTTTGTGCAGGTACACTTCTTCTGCTTGTTTGCTTGTGGGACTATAATGGTCTGTCGACCAAAGTCTTGGAAATAGAGTTCATGGTACGAAGAAGTCGCACCTTCATTGCATGACATTTTCAGAGCAATGTCACTAAAAGTTGACATTCAAAACACCATGTTCTTTAATGTGTCAAATTATCTTCAATTTTCTTGCTGCATAGTTTTATTGAAAAGGGCATCAAAGACCCTCAGACAACCAGTTTCCATTGCTAACACAATTTTTGCCTAGCTTCTAAAATCCTTTGTATATGGGTTGATATTTATGAGGGCTTTCATAAATAGACACCACCAAATTATTAGAATGATGAGGAATTTGCCCTGTTGCCACCTTATCCTTTTTTTCACTGAGCATTAAGATATATGAAAGCATCTCTAGTTTCTGTCATTGTTTACTTTCATTAATTTTTGCTTTATTTACAGCTGAAACACTTAGTTTATTTATTTTTTTACTGGTAGGCGAAATGTTTAAAATAGTGCAGCATCTACTGGTGTTGGGTTACTCCATGGGGCTGCTATATATCTTTGTGACAAGGTATTTTTTTGTGTGTGATTTTCTAGTGAAGTAGCAAATAGACACCAGGGGTCAGTTTTTCTAGGCAGCCTTTATTTATGTCTATGTAACATGTTAATTATTGGAAGTATATAACTTCAGGTCATATTTGTTGTTGATTAACCAAGACTTGTTGGAATTAAAATCCTGAGTGAAGTGTACTGAGTTTAATGTGTCATTGTATTTGTACCTCAATGTTCCCTCTAGCCCAGGTGACAAAAAGAGGCTTTCCTTAATGCACAGCTAAGCACTGGAAAGTATATTAAAAAAAATCAGAACTTGTGTTTTGGACCAGTTACAGAATAGACTAAAGGCTTTACCGTTCCACTCAGCAACTGTGTGCATTGCTCTTGTGCTCTGTGCTGACTGATAAGCTGAGATGTTCATGTTTGATGGTTGAGATAGTGCTTCTTGAGAGCACAGTGATGTGGCACTGGTCCTGGATTTAAGGCATGGGCCATTCTCACAAGCCTATTGATTCCTTCACTGGACATTCAAGAAGTATGAAAAACTATATAAATTGAAATTTTTACTTCTAGTCTAAAAATTAAATAAAGTGATTGTTGCCTTAAGAAAACTACTTTGATATTTTAATAGCAAACACTATAGTAGGATCAGATTCTGTATAGCTGACAAAAAGAAGGACATACACAAAAATAATGAATGGTGGAGGTGAAGAGCAGGACAGGTAAACAAATTCCTTGTCATATTGTGTTGTTGTCTTCACTGTGCCACTTGGCATTTTAATGGAAGTGAATCTGATGTTACACAAAGTGGTACGGAGGCAGCAGCATTCTACAAGCCCAGAAAGCTTAACTCCACAGACCTATGCATTAAACATATTGTAGAATAGAGTGTAACATTTATCACTGTCAATGGCAGGGAGTTTGTATAAATTTAAATGCAGTCAAGCGAGATGATTTTTTCCCCCCACTATATACAGTATGCTCAGAAAGACCTTTTCCCATCTTTCCTCTTGTTCCACAGCATTAGGCCAAAAATGCAGCTTTACCGTTTTAGGGCCGTATAAAACCATTTTTACGATGTACGTATGTATTTGCAGTTTAGTCTAACATTTCCACATAAACAATGTATAACTATATATTTTAGGTTTCAGTAGTATTGGTCATTGGTATATAGATATTATTATCTGTATTAATTCTGTTAAGAAATGTTTACAATTTTACTGTTGAAAGTATTTTGAACGATGCCTGCACAGTGCATATTGGGAGATTTAGCTAAAGAAAGTATACTGTTAAACAATGAGGAGCACTAAATTAGGATGTGAAGGTAATTTATGGCAAGCATTTTTTTCAAAAATGTGGGTTGATTTAGAAAAAACAATCAGGCCCGTAAATGTAGAATTTGTTGGAGACTACTGCATGGAAGTGGTGCTGGCTGACAGTTTGCACATTAAAATAAATTACCTAACCTTTCCAACTTGCAGTGACAAAAACAGGAAAAATGAAAGATAATGGGTTATTATTCATGGCGAGATCCTATACATAATAATGATATCATCAATAATGGCCATGATACCATAGCTCCTGCGGCTTTTAAAAAACATTTAATGGAATTACTTTTTGGAATCATCAGTCCTAGTCCAGTCGCCAGCTATTCAGCTGGAAAGAAGCAGGGAAAGACTAAAGTGTGGCATAGCTAGAGAAAGAGCGAGAGAGAGAGAGAGCGAGAGAGAGAGAGAGAGAGAGAGAGAGAGAGAGAGAGAGAGAGAAAGAAAAATTGAACAAATTATATCTATAGATGCCTGTTACCAAACAGCATTCATGAGTCAATTTGGCAAATAATGCAAGCAGAACCAGAGAAAACAGGTCACATCAGAACCTGCTTAACATAGCCGTCATCAAACACATCCAACACACATCATTGTATAGATGAGTACAGTTCACTGTTCAGTTGTCAGTATCTCTGATAGGTTTTGTGTTGTCTTGTGGACTTAAGTAGTTTGCACACAGGGATTATTATTCGAAGGCATAGGGTGAAGCTTGGCACATTGGAGGGCAGGAGGCAAGACTGGCACATATACCCAGGGGTTTTGGATGCTCGGTTGCCCATCACTCCTCACTGTTGTCCCTCTTAATGAGACTAAGCCCTTAGAGTGAAGCAGACGCATTCTGCCTTGAGCTGCTGGTTACTGGTCAGACTTTGTCAGTGCTTTGATAAGGACAAAATGAGAAAAGATTTGGGAGCGGATTTTTGAGCAGTACTTACACACTCTCTGAAAAAAAAAAAAAACACTGTATTTTCCTTGTTGCTGTGGTCCAAACCTTATGTACCTTTAATACGAATCTTTCACCTGGAACTGTGGATATAGTGTCACTTTTAAAATGAGTTAAGGTACATAAAAAGATCGTGTGACTTTCTATGCAAATTGTATATTTAAAGTACAAAGGAGGTACACTTGAGGGGTATATACAGTGAGAGTGCAGGAGTTTGGGGCTCAAGTTTAAATTATGCACAGTGGTTTTGCTAATCTACCGTTCATAAGAATAAGAAATCATTTTCTTATTAGGTCTCCTGTCCTCATGTGCAATGTGTGTCTCAGTAGTCTTTTTATTGATTGCACTGGTATGATGCAGATGGAATACCGCATACATTTGTAACTTTCATGCATATATGAATATGTATGTTCCTTCGTTGTCCAAGATATTCTGAGCACTGTTCTTTAAAGAATCTCTGTGATTAGCTTTTTTAATTAACATTAGCATTATGGCATATGTGCTGTGACTGAATACCTTTATTTCACTGCGCATGAAGAGGGGAGCAGTACACTGTGCCTCTGCAGAAAATTCACTAAAGTAAATTTAACTGTCTGCATCCAATATAGACCACCGGAGATTGCTTTATGCATTTGACTTCATAATTAACAGGTTTCAAACCCATAAACTTAAATCACTGAACACAGCTGGCGACCAGTAATTAAATGCATTAAATATTTGAATGAACATCTCCCACATAACAAGGCGCTAAAGCCATTCCTGTAACAGAACTTAAAGTTTGGGCTTTAATTTGGAGGAACTTTGATTAGAAAGATGACCCTTTTGCTCTAAGAGTTTGAGGGTATAAATCTCAAGCCTTTTTGAGAATAATGACTTCTGAGATGAAGTTTCCACTAGATCTACTTTCTATCAAGGTCATGCAAACCTCCTGTGTACATACATAGCCACTGACTAATGAATATATAGATTTTTAGCCATGTGTTTACAATATTTGGTTATCTTTTTTAAAGAGATCTTTTTAATTAGTGCTTTTTTATTTATTTATTTATTTATTTTAAGTTTTAGAAGTGTTTGTTTAAAGAAAAGTATTTTGTATTTCCTTTGAATAAAAAGCCCCCTACAGAAACCATGCTACTTTGTTCGTGGGATTTTTTTTTTTTCTTTTCAACCCATCATTGACGCAGGACTCAATGAGATGTGTCTTGGATGCTGTGTGAAATTGGTTAATACAAACACTTTTTGGTGAAAACAATGTCCTCTCTGTGGTGACAGAGACAAAGTAGCTGTGTTTGGGCAACGCACAGGCTGAAGACAGGTGATGGCTGCTAGGGAGACTTTGCTGAGAATTTGAATTTCATGTGCAAGAAGAGGCAGCTCATCATTAAAAAACCCTAATTTCTGTGTCAGGTAGACTTACAGGTAATCGATCATCTTGTCACATAGATTGTATTTTTTTTCTCTCCTTCAAAGCAGCCCCTACTACTTTTCAATTAAACTTGGAGGTGAAACGGGAAAAATGTCTTTTGCTATTAGGAGCAAATACTGAGAATTGGAAGGTGCATTAGAATATAAATGCACTGATATAATTTATATCATTTATCAGTCAGTATCCTACAACACTGTGACACCTAGGTGAAGGTTCTGCTGTGTAACTCTGAGTTAGCATTAGAAAATTCTCATAAAAAATAAATAAATAAATAAATAAACCCTTGACAAATGTTCTATTGAGTGTGTGTTATTACGTACGTCCCCATGTTCTTTTCAATTGATGTGATATCTTTCATTCAGTAGCAGAAGACTGCAAAGGCTGAATTAGGCTGTTATTGCTTCTCTGTTTCCAATCCAGCTTACACTTTTGTGACAAAGACACACACAAGGTGCACCAACAATGCCCAACATATTTCCACATAAGAGCCATTTATTGGTACATTTCTAAATGTTAACGCTTGTCAGCTCCAATTTCATTCCCAGACCCTTTTGCACCTGGGGGATAAAATGCCCATGGCTTCTCACTGAGGATTCACACCTCCCAAGGCACACATTAAGCCTGACAAGCAATGAAAAAAAACACTGATAGCGCAACTTACACCCTCTCTATGGAAACAATTTATTTCTCTAATTAATCAATAGAAAAGCAGTTGTGAGATTACGCAGAAGTCAGCATGGATGCATGTGTCATTCTACATACAGCAAAAGTATGTTTATTTTTTCTGCTAATGTAACAGTATTTTTTTCAATTGAGTCACTTCCTATATTTCTTAATTCCTTATATCAGTTCCTGATAATAATATAATTATAACCTTGAAAATACACTGATTGTAGGTTTTTAAATGGAAATGTTAAATAGACACCCTGTAGTCTTTCAGCACAAGTTCACATAATGGCTAAATGAACAGAAATGCTAAGACAGCAGAATAAATATGTGTTAAAAATAGAGTAGATTAGCAAAGCCTTCCCAGCATGCTGTGCAATGACAAGTGATTGACTTGGAACAATATCTAAGGCGATCAGGATAAAGCACTGGCCATTTCAAGGCTCAGCAAAATTCAAATTCTAATTAGACTTTGCACCACATTCCAAATAAAAATTGTTCCCTTGGTATTTTACCCTATCAGGTATCTCTCCCTGAGCACTGAAACAAAACGAATAAAGAAAATGATTAAAGTGATAACAAAGGCATAAAATTTAAATGATTGCGGCGTCACATCTGGGATCTGTATGTGACTGCACTGCCATTTTAGCCCCCCTCACCCAACTCTGTTCTTTCTGCATGAGGGCAACTGCGAACGGAGCAAAGGAAAGAAGAGAGGGAGCAGAAACAGGGAAAAAAGAGTATGAAATTAAAAGGTAGAAAGCGAGAACGCAAATAGGCTTTCAGCTTTAGCGTTATTAATGACTCTTCAAAAATCTCCGGCTTTTCCAATCTCTGTGAGAAGCGCTTGAAGGAGCTTGCAGATGAAGCTGACCTTCAAAATGTTCTTTGGTCTTTAGTTAAGAAATTCACTCACCATTATGGTGTCATTAGGGAAACAAGGATAAAATTACTCCATGGTTAATGACCTATAGGATCCCCCACCAAAATTTGTTTCAGATCTAATAAAACTGCGCTTAACACAGTCGAATGAATTATGAAGACTGTTACGTGGGGTATTAAAATGTAGAAAATAGATTTTCTGAAGCTAGGAGGACTGGACTTTTCAAATCAGATAGTAGAATGGAATTTTCTGGGCAATAAATTCTACCATGTCTCAATTTCATTTTTTTCCACCTAGAATTTCTGAAGCAGTGATTCAATCTGTGAATGGTGTGGCCTTTAAAATTCAATGGCAACTGCTGTCCATTCCTAAAGGGATGAGTGATAAATTCACCACTTAACATGTATTGTATGTTTATTTGTAGCTAGTCATAACTAACGGAGTGCAGTGCATAATTACAGATACGTATAAATATAAAAATCAATTGTGGTGAAAAAACATTCTAGATGCCTTTGGTGAATTTAGCAGTCCAGTTGGAATGAGAGATCTTTTCGTGAAAAATAAATAAATAAATAAATAAAAATGCAGAAATGCACATGCACATTTTAATTAAGAGAATATGGGTTATTGAGCTTGATAATTTACCATGAAGTTCCTTTATTAAATTGAATTTGTATGTGCATTTATTCAGCATGCTGGCCAGATTAACGAATGCCAGGATACTAATTAGCAAAACCTGTCCTTGAAGTGAAAAAACATGCAAAAAGCTGTTAGGATGGAAAAAAAATCGGCTTCAGGCTATTGGATCTGGACACACGCTCACAGATAGCAGGTATTATTTTATTCTCTGCAGTCTTAACGTCAACTGATTTTGAGGAAAGGGAGGAGAAGCAGCAGGTTTGGTTTACTGAAAGCTGGTTATAGCCATGGAGAGGTGGTTTGTGCGGTAATGGCATTTGCTCTCTTTAAACTTTAATCTTTCCTATTAATTCCCTGCAACTGGAGAATGTGCAAGAGTTAATGTTCCATGAACGTGTTGCTCACTCTGCAATCTCTTCAAGCTAATTACCTTCAGGTGCTAAATGGAGGAAAATTGCAATCCATTTGGATGAGAGAAATTTCACCTCCCTGTCCCCTGTGCAGGGTTTTTGGGTGCTTTATTGAAAGAGGATAAAGATAAGGGGTTGGAAAGAAATTAAGTTTAAATAGTCTGGCCTTCTCGATGATCTATTTTCATAAGTAAACAGTTTAGGACTGCCTGTCCTGGGATCCTTGAGAAGACACCATGCTATTTCACCATGCTCACCTATGGAGGTCACACAAAGGTCAACAGGTGCTGTTGGTAACACGTGGATAGCTTAACAGATGTTTGATTGACATGAATCATTTTGATGGCCCATTAAAATGTTGTGATGGGAGAGGATTGATTCTATGATCATTTAGAAGGGTAAACAGTGGAAGGACTGCAAAGGTGAAGAGATTCTCTATGTCCCGTTGTTTAACCCATAAGCATCGGATTACTACATTTTTTTTGTTGTCTTCTTTTACATACTTCATCCACATATTTATGAATTACTATTAGTTTCAAAGATTTTTAGTGTAATGAAGATAATGCACTATGAATAATAAAAATCATGCATTAAAAAAGAAAAGTTTTCGAAAACCTCACACTCAACCAATTTGTGAAGAAACCAGTGTTTTTTTTCTAAGTACTACATGACTTGTTTAAGGAAACCATTTATTTTGAAGTAAAACCTACTTTTTGATTCATACATGGACTTCATTAAACCATCATTCAGGTTTATGGTTATGGTTGGCTATTGTAAATCCCAATATTTGCATCTCGAATTTGAGAGATTATTGACAATATGTATGTGATAATAGACACAGACAAATGAAATTGCTTGGGTCCTTTTGATTAGCTGTATGTACAAATAAATGCTAAAATAATCTTGCCTTGTTTAATATAGATCTATTTATACTGTATTATTTCATGTTGTTAGTCTTGCCTAAAATGTATTTATTTATTTGTTTGTTTGTTTGTTTGTTTGTTTGTTTAATGCTTTGCTTTTTTTGTTTAAAAGGATTTATAATCCTTTATTATTTCTATTGATTAAATTGTTATTATCATAAAGGATTTATAATGTTTTATAAGGATTTGTAATATGATAATAACCATTTATCCAATATAGCTTTAAAAACTAGAAATATATTCTAGAAATCGCTTCAAATAGAAAGAAAATTGTACTTTCTAAAATTTCTAAAGCTAAAAGAATAAAACTTTTAACTTAATTAAACATATTACTGTTCGTTATTTCTTGGATTGTTTTACAAAATTACTTTTGGGTCAATATAAGATAACTTAAAATACAAAATAAATTGTGTAATCTAAAATATTTTAATCATTTATTTATTTGTTTGTTTGTTTGTTTGTTTATATAAAATGATCAACCATTTGCTGTACTTATTAAATACAGGTTATAAGACGTTTCTGTTACCTGCATGACTTATGACCTCTAGCACGCTCAGCCAGTGCATCCTCTTCCCCCCTGTTGTTCAGTAGGATCTTTGAAATAAGTCAGGAAGACATATCATATTAGGCATGTGTAAGGGCCAGCTGCGGAGGGCTGGACACATTGTGATCACTCACCTTCATCCTTAATTTGTTGTCATTACATTTACAAGCATTTCAAGATCAAAATCAACTAGAGAGGGAGGACAGCCATGTGACAGTCTGGGACAAAGTGGTTTAGGGTGACTGAGAGAGAATATGGAGTGATATAATTTATTCTCTACAATTTATTAATCATTACTTCAGCTTTCCATGTATCTTTTCTATCCAGTAGAGCTATGTCTTCTGTGTGTTACCTCTACTTTCCACAACTATAGAAGCAATCTGTATCCTAACATGTATTCTTTTGTAGCCTGTCGGTAGATTTTCATGTTGTTTTTGGAGAATGGGAGGTGAAGTGAGGTGGGGTGCAAATTGGCTTCCTTGTGCTGGAAATAAGCCCCAACTGTTTGCTATTGACAGACCTTCCTAAATGTTTGTGTGCAGGAGGGGAAATTTAATTATCTTTCATCAACTTTTTTTTCCTTTCACCTTGCGGGAGGGTCCTCAGGAGGGGGGTAAAGGGAGAGGAAGTGAGGAGATAAGAGAAAGGGGAGGGGGTCATTATCTGTAATGGGGGAGCATGGAGGGCCACTTTGTCCCCTGTTTGATCTGTCTCTCTAGATGACACAGCAGGAAATTAAAGATGAAAGAGCTCTGTGACTACTGTCTAATAAACAGCAGGCGCACACAGACTCATTTTCAGGCTGTGTACGACTCCTATAGGGATTTTAGCCTGCTCTATATCCACTTTATTTCAAAGTAATGAAATGCCTCTGGCCATGAACACATACATTAAGTGAAAGTTTTCATTGACCCATTTGTAAAACAACTGTAAATCTGTTACTCTGTTTTATGCTAAATACAATAATGCATAATAATATGGATGTTCCACAATAAATCTTTACTTGATGAGATGATAAAGATGAGATCATTCCCAGTTTTAATTAAAAAAACTCTGAACATGAAGGTTAATAAACATGTAACGAATATGTATTAACATGTTGTTGGATTAAATGTTGTGCTTCTTAATTGTGGATCTGCCTGATTTATTCTGCTCTTTACCTTACCTTAAACAAACGAGTAATCTCTGGCATGGTGTTCAGAGAAACTCTCACATTTTTCCTTGCTCGTATTTCTTATGGGTAATAGTAAATGAATTAGTGTTGAGGAGGTCTCCAAATAACTGGTATCTTATATAAACACTTTGAATGACGGAGCACATCCCCCACTGTGGCAAAGAATCTCCCTCAATTAACACTCCCTAGCATATTTTCCTGTTTTTGAGAGGGAAAAGAGAGCAGCCAGACTGCCGGCTCACATCAAAAGAAGAGCAGCCCAACCTCCTTGAGCGCTGGGACCATCCCATGCCTTCCATTAATCTTACCACAGTAAGCTAACTTGTGAACAGACAGGAAGATCAACTGTTACTTTAAAATATATGAAGGAATAATTATTGTTTATTTGTTCATTTCAATTGTATGCTTTTATTTAAATAAGACAATTCTACTTAAAAAAGCTGAAAACATTTGAATAAATTACTACCTAATAACAAAAACAATAATGCTAAAGAGAATAATTTAATAATGTGAGACATTAAAGGCTCAATATAATGTTTTGTGTTAATAATAATAATAATAATAATAATAATAATAATAATAATGATAATGATAATAATAATAATAATAATAATAATAATAGCATTTATTATTATTATTATTATTATTTGTTATTCATATCATTAATTTGTTAATGCTTTATTCATTGTCTGGGTGAACTGCAATTTTATTTAATTTGGATTGTATGTGAGCATCTTGACCTTGCGAGGCTGTAAGTGCAAACTGAAGATGCAGGTGTATACCCTAGAGCAGCACTTATCTTCTAGTCTACCATGAAATACCAACCTAAAACTCTTGGCTGTTTTTTGGCTAAATTAAAAAACACACAATAAAGGTGGGTTATGGATGTGTTGCTCCTCATTCTACTGTTTTATGTTTTATTGTTTTTGTTATTAGGTAGTAATTTATTCAAATGATATGTTTTAAATAAAATTGTAAACATTGTTAGCAATGGAAAAATGTTATAATATCACTGCCAATAATAATAAGTAAAATCTATTCATATAGATTTTATAAATATATTAAAATTTGTCTATATGGAAATTCCCTGCCTGAATCAATGACAATATATTACATCTAATGTAACTTATGATGCATACAGTTCATAATAAAAGTAATCTGCTGTTATTTTGTAGAATAAAGTAAGTAAAAGATATATTACTTACTTTATATACAATATATATATATATTGTTCTTTCTTGTACTTTCTTTGTACTATTTGACCAAGAGAAGCAATTCCATGTAAATGAAGGTGCTTGTAGATGAATGTGACTTTTGTGGTCATGGCAGAGGTGGTTCTCAGCACTTAGAAACATAGATTTACTATTTCACGCTCCAGAGTCCATGCTGTCCTTAAAGACTGAAAAGTATTTCACTCCAGGATTACAATTTTACATTCGGCGTGACCTATCAGTCACTCACAGTTCCCCCGTGCTCTCGTTAAATCTCTCTATTCTTTCTTTTAAACAAAATCCCCCAAGATTATGCATTATATTAAAATTTTGAACAAATGTTTCGAAACTATCAGCACATTTCTGTATCTCAGGTAAATTAAAGTCACTTTATTTTATTTGTTACACATTATTCTAACTGAATAAACATCTAGATTGAAAAATAGCTGTTGGTGTATGAATCTGTGGAACAGAGGATTGCTGTTCTCTCTAAATGTTTTTTGATCGACTACAGTAAATCAGTTGGTGTATAAATTTGTAGATAAAGGATTGCTGTGTTACTCTGTAAAATATGTCATTTTTTATGTACTAAACCTGCATAGTAGTTGCTTGTAGTATCAGAATTTGTTCTTTAGGTCCTGGGCTTTTCCTTAATCTTATCAGATGAGATAAATTGAAGGTATTAAAATAAAAACAAAATAAACTGAACTAACCAGTTGACATAAAAATTGAAAATGTATTGCACCGTAACCGAAAATTCAGGCATCCCCTACTGGAGTAGGCTGATAGCGTGTCTTACTGAGCATGCCACTGTGCTATGTAAAACAGCGCACTCAGGTGGCCTGGGCAGGTAGGTGGGTTTCTTTGCCGAGCTCTGACCATTTAGCTGCCGATAACAGAGGTAATTGCATTTCTGGAAGAGCAGGAGCAGATGAAACATGGTGCGTACAGATACCACTAGCACATCAGCTCCTTCTGTTGGAAAATTTCATTTCTTTCCATGTGGAAGACATGAATCCAAATCCATTCCCTCTGCACGTTTATCAAGCCTGGCCCACCAAGTGGGGAGATGGAGGTAATTCACTCAGCTGTAACTCACCACTTTAATCCAATTTACAGCCACCCCCAGCAAGAGATAATTACAAGTCTTAAACCAGTTAGTAGAGGAGTAAAGGGGGAGAGGAAGAAATCCTCACTCTCTCTCAAACCATGCTCATGGCTGAGAATAGGATCAACAGAAGAAAGGTTTCTGCTGGCAGGACTTAAGCAATATATTGTTCAAATTTAAGAAAGCATATGTATAATTGGAAAAGAGCAAAAATCAGCAGCATATGGAAGCTTGGGTGATGTGATGAAAATGATCCTGTTTATTAACATGGTGATGTTATCTGTGATAAAAGTAAAGCTGGGTCTATGCTCAGTATGTGGGTCTATGCTCAGTCTATGCTCTCAGCTGCAAGAAAATTGTTCAGTGTGTCTGAAGTGAAATTTGAATGATGAATCTGCATAAAAATCAAATGATTCTTGGCTTCATATTGCACATGGGCTACCTCGGGTTTCCTGTATTGCAAGCTTAACTTAAGTGGAGTATATTTCTACAAAATAAAAAAGATTTTCTTATGGTGACAAAGAACTTCATTATGCGCTATGTACATTAGGCTCGAGTTATTTCTTTCTGTTTTTAATCAAATTTAAGCGAAAGAGTCTCATTCATTTAAAGCCATCCCTTCATACAAGCAATCTTATCTGGAGAAAAAAAATCCCTTTTTCCTCATGTGAAAGAATGCACCGTGATGAAAAAGGCTATTATACCTACAGAAATAAGCCGCTCCAGGAAATTCATACGATTTTTGTCTATTTGTTTTGTTTCCTATCTGCTTTCTTTAAATGAGTAAAATTAAGCTTGCTGTATCAGCTTTCTTCTAACATGTCGCAATCGTACTCTCTGCAATTTTTCCAGCATGTGATGTGTTTATACCATTGCATCCCTCTGAAAAAAAAACTCTCTATATATTGTATATTCAATTTTCAATGAAGTGTATCCCACTAGCATCTCAAAATATGTCTTTGTAGTGTGTGTCATCGATTTTCAAAAAGATACTATAGAAAAGAAAGGGCAGTTATTGATTTTTTCCCCATTGGATGTAATGTAACACTTAGCCTTTTGTAAACAGTATTAGCCTTGTATCACTGGGTTTTGCAGGAGAAGTGACACTTGGTCCATCACATTAATAACTATTTCGACAGAGTGTCATTGTGTGATCCCAGGGTTGCGAATTGTCATTATTCTTCAGCAATCAGGAATGGGTGCATTTGTGTGTACAAGATGAAATTGATAGAGTGGGTTCTCTATTTCAAGGTCATTTCAGTTGTGTCATATATTGCTGTGAGATCAGCTTGTAATCAGAATTTATCTCTTGAATGCTTTTATTGATTCTTTAGCACCATCTTTGCATAAACCTACATTAAGCTGCATTCAACAATATAGATAAAGTCTTGTGATGATGCCTTGATTAATTTTTAGTGTTTGATCAATGTGTGCTCATGTCGACACTGTGTCAGAACATTAAATAGAACTTTATTGTCATATAATGTCCTTCTGTTGTGAAATTAGAGAGTTAGCAGAGTTAATCATTGTGTTTTCAGCATTTATTTTGCAGAAAAAACAACATCTTGGATCATAGTTGATGACAGCAGCAAGCCATTTAAAAGCAGGTCAGTCTGAGGCGTGTTGCATATTGTGTACTCCTTTGGTGTTAGAGCTGAGGAATGGGGTTAAGTTGTGTTAAAGAATGTGAGGAAATCATAATGAGGTGCTCTCTTGGGAAGCGGAAACAGCAGTGAGCCCTAATTAATGAAAGCAGAGACACCCATTCAGTCTCCCATTCAGCACTGCACAATGGCCATGTCTCTGAAGCAGAACCTTCTGTGGAATATTAAAGAAATGAATGAAAACAGGCGCAAACGGCGGACCCTCTGCCTCCCCCTTGGATGTTCAACTCCTCAGTTCTCATTGTATGCCTGCTCTAGAAAGTTTCCTCCACTCTTCTGAGGGAGTCCCATTCAGCACGATGTGCTTCAGAAGATCCTGCCATGCCGTTTTGTAAATATGGCTATGGACAATATGAACAAAGAGAAGGCACATTGCCAACAAGTATCCAATTTAGCCCTTAAAACATGCTAACTCCTCAAGCCCCCTGCTAACTCCTCAAGCCTCCTTCTCAGGTGGCTTAGAAGAGGTTGAGGGTCGAGGGGAAGAGGGTACGTGTGGGGGGGCAATCATGCAGACACAAGTCAAATCATGGCGTATTTCAGAGGCATGGTGGGAGAAGTGTGGACCCACCTGACACTGACTGTCGGTCCTGTTAAAGGATTTAGTGCTGAACTCTCCTCTGAGCTGAACCCTTGCTGCTAATCTGTTCATTAACTGCCAGAAAATAAGGCCAAGAGCTTTGAAGGGGTTTGGCAAGGTGTTATGTAGTGCTGTTTTATGTGTGTGTGTGTGTGTGTGTGTGTGTGTGTGTGTGTCTGTGAGAGAGAGAGCATGTGAGAGAGAGAGCATGTGCATGCATTTGTGTGTCCTGATTATGTAGTCAAACTAGAAAACGTACTGCTAAGGAAGGGCAGTAAAGATAATCTCAACCTAGTAAAACATATAAGTTTCATTGCAAAGTTTTTCTTTGATCAGCCATTGCATGACGATAGGGTTTGTGGTGGTGTGTGTGGTGGTGGTGGTGGTGGTGGGGGTGTATATGGTGGGAGGGGGCATGCAAAGTCAATTAGTTGTGTGTTTATTAGTTTGTGACAGGCATGAGTTCACGTAGATTAATTCATGACCCCAAGAAGGATTGGACAGGAATTACTGCCAAGCACATCTGTCAGAGCTGAAAAGTAAAGGTAGCATTATGATGGCAACAATTTGTGCTCAATTAATTATGTGTATTAATGAAGTTCTGCTTGATTACACGTAGATAACATCAAACAGATTTTTTTTTTTGCTTTATACAGCTCAGCGACACTAATACGTAAATAATTGAAACGTCCACAATTAAGTGTACTAATCATGGTTTAGTTTTATTTATACTCTCCTACTTTACTTAGATGTGCAGTAATTAAACACAGTGTAGCCACCTGTGATAATTAAACTACTGTATAAGAGACCTCAAGATTTGACCTTTTCCCCTCTGACCCCCACTTTAAGCAAATGCGCTCATTCAGAGATTGATTTAATAGGCACTGCGACCCCTTCATGGTACGAGTTTATAAGGTTACTTCATTAATTTCAGGTTAACAACCATCAGCTAGGTTGAGGCAGTCTAAACAGAAAGAGTGTTTGAGGAATTGCTCAAGCATTTGGCAATATAGGAAATGCTTATTTGTTATTACTAAGCAACATGAACTATACAGAATGGATTAGCATACAGTATAAACATTAAACATATCAATGAAAAAGACATGGCTAATTTAAATTCTAGAGGTAAAAGTATAAATCCTCTGACTTCTATAGCATTGACTTCTTAAGCCCTTACTTTCTCATTCAACAGTCCAGTAAACAACATCTGCTGTTCCATTTGCACACCTTCCACACTAACCTCTGTCTATAGTTAAGTGAATACACAACGAGAGGTAATGATCTTCTACTAATGTGTGCTATTACCACCACACTCACAGTGATGGATTGAAATAGATTTCGTTATACATAGGTCTTGGTTTTCCAATGCAATGGCATTAGTGCGTCTGAGGTCATATTGTATATTGTCTTTGCTCTGTTCAGTTTTGTCCTTATTTTATTATTACTGAAACGAAACATAGTTTCGGTGACAGCCGAGAATTCTTAAAACCAAGCCAGTGCTTCTGTTTTATTTGGGTTAAATTGTTCAATAAATCAAAATAACTACCCTCTACCCTCTACCTGCCATTGGTTTGTTTCCGTGTGACTCTTGCTAGATTATAGATCACAGATTCTTACATGCAGATCAGGGCTAGATCAATGCTGCTGTTCATCCCAACCTGTTCAATACTCCCTCAATCAATGGCTCAGAGTTAACCATCATCAACTTCTGCTGGCCCAATTAATGGAGACACCACATCCACAATTATAAACTGCCTGTCCAGATAGAGCATACTGTGTCCAGTGGTTCTCAGTTCACTTATTGTGGTCTGGAAGAGCCAAAGCTAGAAGAGTAGGTGCATAATGAAAATTTATGTCAGGCATTATTTTATGGCTTTCCCTATCATCTTGGGAATTTCATTTAAATGACCGGTATTCTTCTCTTTGTGAAAACTTGTTTTCATGGTTAATGTTTAATCCATGAGCTTTAATTTACATTGGCAAGTAGGAGCTGTCTTTAAAATATTGTTTCTTTTAGGGGATCATTGACTAAAGGGAACAGACCGCATTCCTTTCACTGTATGTAAATCATTTTCTAGGGTTATGACCTCCTGAAGCTTCCAAAACAGTTTTACCTGCTGATATTTGCCTGTTTGAAGCAACTATCAGTTATTTGTTTTACCTATGAACATTCGTATTGTATTTAATTTTATAGTATTTTTATTTTCATTTTTTTTATATTTTTTTTTATATTTTATGCTTTTCTTTGAAAGATGAAAGGTGCATCAGTTTCTGTGTCCATACAAGTAATTTAAAACATATACTCCTCTATGACACTCCTCTATGACTACAATATCAACAGCTCTCTAAAATGTCACTGCTATTAAGCCATGGTAAACAAGCTCTTGGATAAACTTTCTCTTTGCCACCAGATTTGCCTTGATGTGCAAAAGTTTCAGATCAGGTAAAAAAAACAAAAGTCAGCACAGGCAAGCGGCCCACTGTAGAGACTTAAACTGAGCAGCACAAACTGTTTTCTCAACAAAGGGATTGACTCTAACAAATGTCATAAGCCTTTAATGAGAGAGCTGATCTCACTAAACCCCACTTCTATTCACCACTCCTGTGGCCACTGGAGTCTCTGAATCTAAACAAGGGATCTCTCTTAGAAACCCACTGCAGCCAGGCAACATGACAATGCAGGTCAATTAATTGGTTAAAAAAAGTGGGAATCCAATTAATGTGTATCAAGCTGGCATTTTTGCATGATGATAGCTCATTAGTGGGGGAGTTATGCCGGATTATCTCCCCCTCGTTAAAAGGCTGTCTCACTCAGTAGGGCTTTAGGCAGCAGGGAGGGGATCCTTTATGCAACAGGTCTGAAACAAAAACTCTGTGTTATCCTCACTTAATGGGTTTAATGGTGTTGAATTTTTAAATAGCTCGGGCAGATGCCTTTAGATTTCCCGGGATCGACTCACCACAGTAGGCCTAGCAAGGTTCGGCTATTAACATTCGCCAACCAGTCATCACTGGGGAGGTCAGTTAATGGAAAACTTTGTAGTCATCATTTGCGTAGGATTTTGAGCAGCCCAAAGCAGATATAATTACAAACTGGCAACTAGAAATTAAAATGATGAATTTAACAGTGCTTCATTATAGTAACTGAAAATAAATTGGATCAACTGAAAACAATCAAACAACATAAAAACAAACTATGTGCAAAATTCAAATAAACAATTTACACCATTACAAAAAAAATCAAGCTAAGGCACTTAAAAACAATGTTGATGACTGTACCAGGTCACTATAACTACACTTTGATAAATTGAATACTTCAAAAATCACATTATGTAACATCTAACATTTAAACCATAATTTTCCATGAGCCAGTTATATATTATTAAAAAATGTCCATTTTTATTGCTCCACAACATTCACTCAACCCTGTCACCTGAGCACATTCACAAATATTATATGTTTAGAATATTCATCATCCAAATCTCTTGAATATATTGGGAAGAAGTTAAGCAAGTTCTTTATTATTCTTTCCTTTTTTCAGTGATGTGATTGGTGTGTCACTTTGAAGGTAAAACTCTGTTCAAAGTAAATTACTTAAATAATTTCATTTAAATCATTAGATTGGCCTTAATATCCTCATGCCTTTAACATGGATTCCAGTTAATCTTATTTGGTGTATTTGCAAACTCAGTGCTTAGAAACTGAGATTAATCATTCAAAACAAGTGTATGTTTTAAATGCTTAAATGCATGGTTTCTTAGAATCAGTGTTCCACAAATATGGAATCAACCTAATTATTTATCTTTTTTTTTTAGATACAGCTATTTTTATTTGGCTTATTTACTTTGCGATTTATATTTTAACATAATTTAATGTTTGACAGAGAGTGTTTTTTTCTAAAGGGAACATGGAGAGCATCGCAATACAACTACAGATGCAAGCACAAAGACCTGCCAAGAAACTTTTGTTGTGTGCTTGTGTTTTTTTTTCTGCCTCTGTTTCTCAGCAGAAGATTGATATCCCTGCCATACTCATGTAGAATAACTTCACTTAAATCTTGTTTGGGGCAAAATTCCAAGTGGAGTGTGTCTAGCTGCTTCCGAGATTACTTCATCTTTCTCTGTGCACCCACTTCCTCCTGTGTCCTCTGGCATTCGATGTCCCATTACCCTTCACAAGCAACAACTTTCTGCTGTTTGCACAGTGCTTTCCACAGGGGCCAAGAGAGGACCATCACAGCACAACTGCATGTAGTGATTGCTTTCCTTACCCTCAACCCCACAATTTTTTATACACTCTGCTGGCCAGTGGCTTAGATATTGCAGAACTAGAGTGATTAATTAATGTTTCACTCGTGTATAGGTTGTCTGGTGCTCTTCAATGTTCTCTTTGCTTCAACTCTGCTCAAGGCAAACAAGAAATTAGATTTCTCTCAAATCTCACTGTATTGTAAGTTAATCTTGATATTTGTCTTGATCAACATTTTAGTAGATATTGAACTGAAGAATGTCCATGTTTGTGTTGCACAGATCCAGCAAATTATCCATGTAGCATTGTGAAACTAGTAATTTGTCAGGTGTGTGGTCTAACATAAGAGTGCCTTGGACTCAACGAACATCTTTATATAATTACCCCCTTTTGTTTAAACCTAGGAATCAAACCAAGTTTTTGTGTTATAATTTCAGGACTCCAGTGAATAAACTAATGTGCAGACTGTTTCCCTCTGCCTCAAGACCCCATTCCTAACATCATTTTCTATCCTTGTATTTCACAGTTTTGTTTAATTAGTCTGAATTTTTTAATATATTTCCATCAAGCTTCACAAACAATCAGTGCTCAAATTAAATTGCTTTCAATGTTTTATAATTGACGTTCGTAATTATAGCCTTAAAACATTCAAAAATGATTTTGTGCGTTTGATGGCTGCTCCAGACACAATACAAAGTACAAAACAGTGTCAAAGTTTAGATTAATTCAGCCTCAAGTCATGATGAATGTTAATTGTTGCTGAATAATGATGAAGTGAAGAAAATAATTAGGAATATGGTAATATACAGACGGATGACAAATTAGGGAAAGAAAAAAAAACAACAACATAATGTGTTTTAGTAAGGTGTTGGGCCACCACAAGCCACCAGAAGAGTTTAGCATCAATTACTATAAGGCTTTATAACTGTACTGGAGGGATAAACATCATTGTACAGTATTAAAAGATATTCCCTTTATTGTTGTTTTGTTGATGCTGGTAGATAATGTTGTTTAACACATCACTCCAAAATCTCCCTTAGTCCCTTAGGTGTGCAAATGGATTGACTGTGAAGGCTGTGGCAGGTGATTTAATCATTAAGGAGACAAATGTACACAACAGAAAAGAGCCACCATTTTAATAATGCCCTTTTAATTATTATGTAAAACTCTGATCTTCTGAACATGCAGTATAACTTGTTAATATTACTGAATTTTTATCCAAATTGATTATATTTACATACATTTGTGTGAATCTTCCCGACTTATCAATAACATTTTTAGTGTGTCATCATCACTAAATGAATTAATATTATTTTTATTTTCTATTTTTTAAATCAAGCATTAAAGCAGAGTGAGTCTGTGTCCTTAAAGGCTTAACTGTCCACAGTTGTGTTTGTTGGCCTGTAATGCATAATATGGTCCTTATGCATAATAAATGCATAATATGGTCCTTTAGCAAATGTGGGTCAAGCCATGTACTGTTTTTCATTGACCATAGTTAGGATTAATATTTGTGTCTATGTAAATACTGTAATTGCAAGTGGTATAGTTGTCTAAAATTGATCTAAAAACTTAACTTTTTTTTTTTAATGATTTCCAAAGGTTTGATATCTGTTTTATCAGTATAATACTGTATCCAAATGATTTTTAAATTTTTATTACTTTCACCTTGACTATAAAAGTCTCGATCAATTGATCACTACATTTGGTTTCAGGGGTAGTTACCTATTAATAATGAGCATGTACTTTTCAGTGTTTGAACTATTAAGCATTTGCTTTTGTAAAAATGGAATTCATAGTCTGCATTGTGCTATTTGCAATGCAGTGTGTCTTATTTGGGTCCTAATATTAATTTTTGTTCACTGAAGTTGACAAATGATTCCAGCATTTTTATAGGAGAGAGTAATGGGTGCAGAACCTTCAGAAACCCCTATAATGCATTAGCTTTGTGCCTACTAACTCACCAACAAAAGGGTTAGAACAGATCAGGTAGAAACACACTACTCTGTGCTGAATTCTGTATGAATTTCTATTAGTTTGAATTGCAAATATCTATCTAAAATAATGGGTACTATTCAGTAAAAAGCTGGCTCTTTTTCACTGTTCCTCTAGATTTCTTGTCTAAAGTCTAAATCACACATTAAATCTTCCTGAGCATTATAAATACCAGTATTGTTATGAAGCACATCCATTTGGAAAATACAGCGGAGCCTTTCGCACTCAGTTCACAAACGTTTTTTATCAGATTATGTTTCTTAATTTTTTTTTTGTGAAAGCACTTCTGAGAGCATTTGTGGCCCTGCAGTTGGCCTGACATAGTGATAGACATGTAGTTTTAATAGGCTTTATCCCTGAGGCTGAGAGATTTAGACCAGTCCCTCAGGACTACATCTCAGATCAATTAGAGTTCAGGGCAGAAATAATGTCTCCAGGGCATGTGAATATGGAGTGCCTCTTTTAGCCACAACACCTACTCCCAAAACAAGAGTCTCTCCATGAAGTTAACAGCACCACAAATTCAGTTGTCTCTAATTACAGTTATCAGTAAAATTGGCAACATTAACAGGGGTAAATGGCTTTCATTTATATGTAGTAATAAGCTAAAACACAGTGTAGTCCATCAGGGTACCCTGGAGTTCGATTTTCGAGCAGATACTGACCATAACAATGAAAAGATTTAATCTGATGGCGAAGCTGCCGTCTCTGTATAGCAGAGTGCTTGTGCAAGACCAGTCAGCGAGTTTAGCCACTGATGCCATCTGTTAAGAGGCAGCTCCAAAGTTCAGCTTGGATTCACAAGCCCCAGGAGTTCTACCAGGCTGCCTACTGCTCCTGACCGCTGGATTGTGTGTGTGTGTGTGTGTGTGTGTGTGTGTGTGTGTAAGCTTTCTTTCTAAAGCTTCTGATCCACATGCCGACTCCTGCCTCCAGCACACAATACAGGCAGGTAGGACACTTCTGAAATAGGGTGAACCTACTGGAACCCTTAAGGAATTAGCATACTAACTTTGGTACTGCATTTATATATATATATATATATATATATATATATATATATATATATATATATATATATATATATATATATATATATATATATATATACTGTATGTATGTGTGTGTGTGTGTGTGTGTGTGTGTGTGTGTGTGTGTGTGTGTGTATATATATATATATATATATATATAAAAACTTTTTTACACACATTATTCAATTTCTGTAAGAAAGAGAGTGCGTATATCTCTCTCTCTCTCTCTCTCTCTCTCTCTCTCTCTCTCTCATTCTCTGATTTATAGCACCGCCACCATGGTCAGACTGGCTAATGAAATCTGTGACAGTGCATTAACGAGGCCGTTTGTTTCAGCTCAAGTTTGGTTCTTTTTTTCTCTTTTTCTTTTTTCACTCATGCCTCAGCCCCCTCTGTGTTTGCATATTATTTTTCTCCCTCTTAACTTCCCTGTTGCTATTTAAAACTCATGTTTATGCAGCATTTAATTTATAACAGTCCATATCAGTCTACTAAAACAGTAACAACTTGAAACTGCTTTGTGTTTAAGAGTCTGTGAGAGCAGGATATGCTGAACAGCTTTAGAATTTAGGTTTTACGCTTTATAGCACCTTTAAATATGTGGAGCAAAATACTATAGGTTATGTTTAGTTTATTTTTTTCTTGGAGATCTGCATATACTGTAGGTAACAGTAAAAAAAAGGTTTTAATGTTCAGAGAACTTTTGCCTTTTAAACTTTCTGTCTGACAGAGTTATGTTAGAGTTATGAACCTATTCTGCTAGATGCATCTGGAGTTAAATGAAGCTTAATGGCACTAAGTTTAATATTTAAAATCTTTTATATTTTTATCTTTTGATATTCATAGTTTTTTAACCAACTAACCAACAAAGGTAAATAAAGTAAAATATATATACAATAATAAATAAATAAATAAATAAATAAATAAATAAATAAATAAATAAATAAAGGGTTAATAAATACAATATGAATTACAATGATAGAATTAGATTTATATTAATAAATATATTCATAAATAAACTGCAATCCCTTCTCACACTTATAGGTATCTGGTTTAAACAATAACTTAAAAAATACTTTGCTGAAGAAGAATTCAGAGAATCATTAAGAAATCAGAAATGGAGTTGCTTGTACATACTTTATTAGTGAAATACTTCAGGGCAGTGTGATTGAATTTCTGACCTTTATGTGAAATGAGCATGTGCGTCTTTCAATTTTTGTTCTGACATTTTTTATATTGCTGTGTAGACAAAGGTCACAACTTTGTCAGATTCTGTACACAACATGGACACTAAAAATGGCCTGCACACATTTTGTAGGATTTTAATAGTTACTTGAGGAAATGAGGTCTAGTAGATCAGTTTTAAAATGAATATTCATTCATTCATTCACTCACTCATTTTCTACCGCTTATCCGAACTACCTCGGGTCACGGGGAGCCTGTGCCTATCTCAGGCGTCATCGGGCATCAAGGCAGGATACACCCTGGACGGAGTGCCAACCCATCGCAGGGCTTAAAATGAATAAAGAATAAGAAATTCTTTGTAAGTATATGTTTCATTTTCTGACCTCTTTATCAGACATGCTTTGTTCTGAAATCAGTTTTTTATGTTTTTTTAATCGTTTTTTTTATTATGTTTCCTTTAATTGTATTATTTTTGCTATTTTATTGTATTGTATTTTTTTTTCAAAGTTTGGATTGATTCCATCAATATTTTAATAATTGATTATGGTTTTGAGTTTAGTGTTAAAATTTCGTGTGAAAGTCTCCATGCAGGGAAGTATTAGTATTGTGAGAGTACTGGACGAGTGGAAGGGTGTAGCTGACATGCAGGCTGGGAAAGTTTGGGGAAAACCTGGCCAGTGCCGCCAATCAATCGCAAAGTTCACATTAAAAAGTGCTGACAGCAGTGGGAGAGAGAGTTCCCACTTTCATCTAGAGGGAGACCTCCAGCTAACCTTCACGTCACACTTTTTCTCTCAAGACCTCCTCTCTTTATTAAATTGTGTTGCATCCCCCAGTGGAATTTGAGGCAGTGCCCGCTTTGTCACTTATCGCAAAACTTCTGACTCATTCCATTTTTTCATATGAACAACAATTCACATGATAGCCTTGAACTAGAGCTTGTCTTTGTGCCTTTGTACAGAGCCCACACACACACACTAGTCCATATCTCCTCTCCTTCACTTAATCGTGTTTGCTGAAAGAATAGGAAAGTCTCTGCTGTTGATATGTTGTAGTTTCTAAATGTACACATATGTGTGTATGTGTCTTCTAATGCTCTGTGGCCAATTAGAATATATTATTATTATTATTATTATTATTATTATTATTATTATTATTATTATTATTAAATCTTCAACTTTTGTTACCTTGGAAATTGTCTGAATTTGCCTTGTTATGTACACCGCATTGTTTTGTTTCATGGACTTCAACATAATCACAGAATATGATATAAAGTCATAAATATTAATTCTACATAATCAGATGTAATCAACCTAGGTTATTTATAATAATGCAAAAGAAAAAGTGCAAAGTCACATAGATTTGCGAATAGTTTGTACAGTTACTTTTTTGGCATAAATACACTATGATATGTACAGTATACAATAATTATTTGCTCCTTTCAACCTAATAAAATAAAATGTTAACCCTCTATCTTAATGCACTGGTATTAACTAAGCCCAAAACATAAGTCTTAAGTACAACTGACTACTGTACTTTAATCTGTAGAGACACCAGGTGAATGATCAGTACACTATGACTTGAATGGAAATGGATTTAGGGGCAGGGTGGACTCATTGTACAGTCCTCTGCTGCCCCTTAGGGGTGTGGAGAATAGTCAGAGTGCACTTACCCTGTCACTCACTTATGCACTGAACAAAACACTGTAACACACAGCAACCTGGATGGATCCATGAACTAATAAAAATGTATTCAACACAAAGAAACCAGTAACAATAGATCCATAGATCCAACAATAAAATAAAAGTGGTGAATATTAATGGGTTGTTCGTTCTTTTTTATTTATTTATTTATTTATTTATTTATTTGTCATTTTGTCTGAAATTTTGTCTTTGTTCATTCACAAAAGCTGAAGTTAATGAGTTTTAATTTCCCAGCAAACACTGCCATCAGGAGGTTGCAGTGTTATGTCTTCATATACAAAGCCATTATTAATGACTGCAATTTAACAATTACACCAAACATAAACACTATTAAAAACATATAGATTGTTTGACATTTCTATGTATATTCATGTAAATGAGTTAATGTGAATCCTAAAATTATTGCTGAGGTCCCTCTTTATTTTTCTATTCCTCGTTTACAAAGATTATAATTAAATCTTAATATTATCACTATCATAAATAAACTTTCAATTACATATTGTTATAATTATATGTCATATGTATTTATATTTATTTTTTTATTTGTTTATTATGTTTATTTGTATTTTTTATTTGTTTTTAAATTATTATTATTATTATTATTATTATTATTATTATTATTATTATTATTATTATTATCTATAAACCGTTTATAACTGTCAGATGTTAATATCAGAGTGAATATTGCTAGGATTTTGGTGGTGTGATAAATCAAATAACAGAAATATTTGTGTAGATTTTGGCATGTTTATATTTTGACATGTTTCTTCAGTTTCATTTATCAGAGATGGGACTCTGGGTGCACTTAACCTGTGTGATGTCTCCACAAAGCAGCCACTTTTGTTCTGTTACCTGCAAAGAAGGCTCTCTTTTATTTCTCTTTCGTCTGAGCTGCACTAAAGCCTGTCAGCTACACACAAAAGAAGGAAGTAAGATATTGAGTTGCTGGGTTTTTAACTGTGTGCTGTGTTTATTTGCTGTGTCAGAAACTGAGAGATTACACTGTTTATAAGCAGTGGGACAGGAATCTGTTTAGGTGTCTCCTCAGGGCTGAAGTGGCAGGTAGGGAAGAAGGGATGCACTGTTGACCCTGGCATTAAGAATGAAAGTTCAGACTGGCTACTATTCACTTGAAGTGCTGCCATCAATCATTTCGTGAAAAGTGAACACCTATATTCAAGGTGTAAATGTGTATGTGTATGAGGAGGTGTTGGATAGGGAAAGCCTATACTCTTCACTAACAGAAAGACAGCTAGGATGCTATGTAAGATTTTTGTTTCCATAACACTCTTGTTAAATGTGTGGTTTCCAGAATGCTTTTGTAAAAATGTGGATATTAAATCTTTATCAAAAATGTATATTTGATATAAATATGTACATGCAATTGCAATATTATCTTTATAGGTTTATATTTGTATTTCTATTTTTTTAACCTTGTATTTAGTGATGATTCCTCTTGAGACGAAGTGAACTGTCTTGCTGTCACTGAATTGTGATTGATCCTTATAAAATAAATCAAATGAAGAAACCCATTCTTACCAAACCTGCAAACACCTCAAATTCCCCATTTGTCTAAACTAAAATGCAGATATTTCAGCTGCAGAATTGGAAAGAATTGGATGTCATTTATATAGAGACAGAGAAGTGAGCCTTGTTTGGGTTGGACCTGTTTGACCTGAGGCACTATAAATAGTGGAAGTGCTGAAATACCTGACTCTTCGGCCAGGCTAAGCACAGACTCCTGTGTCTCACTGATGAGAACAGATGGGTTTTTTTCTGCTTATGAAAGTCGTTGAATATGGGGAAAATACACATATTTGTGCTTTTCTCTTGGTGTAATTCCTGAAGGTCAAAAACAAGCCTTATTTTAGGATAAACTCTGCAGATGATTGGTGTATGATTGTAGCAGAATAGGAAACATTTCAAATAAGCAATCCCTTGTGAAAGAATTAGAAGGTTTATTTTGCTTGTGGACGATTTTCCTGTAACCCTGCCAGTGTATTTCCTTGTTAATTAAAGTTTCAATAAACTGCATATCAAAGCCTGCAACACTGAGGAATGGCTCTAGCTGGGTTTGTTTTCCTAAGGTGTCAAATAAACTTTTTTGACTTACATACAGACGTTTGCTCTGGCAGGAATAAAAAAAGAATTAAGCTTCTAGTATTGCCATTATCAATCCCCTGGGAGCTAATCACTATATGTCTATGTGCAAACTAATTAGAATGGGATTTGTTGAGAGAGATTATTTAAGAGCTACCACTGGCATGTTGAAGGCAAGGATGACACAATTCTTCTTGTCAGTGATACTAACATCATATATTTTTTACACTCACTAAAGATAAAATAGAACCAAAGCGGGAGAAAAATAATTTTATGTTTGTGAAGCTTTCAAATAATCTCCTGAACTGCTTGGTTTTATGTTTCGTGTACATTAAGTAGAATTAGAAAAATAAACAAAAACTAAAAAAAATACAAAATGTATTTTTTTTTTTTCTAAAAAAAAAAGCTAAATTCACTAAAATTAATACGGTTTCTCAAAAAGGTTTAGTGCAAAATATCTCATTTGTCTGCAGGAGTACACCATTTACAAGACTTTTATCAAATTTCCCATACCATTTCATTTGCTGTCCTATTCAAGAGAAGAGCTTCACTATTACTACTGATTCTGCTGAAGTATACATGAACCAGTGGTTGAATAATTAAAATTTCAAGGGCTTTCTTACTGAGGTAATAGACATTCTCTCAGAATGGCCAGACTGGGATTCCCTCTTACATTCACATGGAACAAAACACACTGTTATGATATATCTATTACAGAGGGCATGAATATTGCAGAAGCAGAACAAATAGACATGAAATGACTAATCATAGCTCAGGAAACCTGAGACGGCACTCCCACATGAGTGACAGACAGGTCAGAAGATACACACTGCTTAGGGATAGTATGACATGTCAGACATTTACAAAAAAATGTGTATTATTTATGGAAGCAAAGTGACCTCATTGAATGACACAAATAAGAAAGTCCACTGGTATATTTTGGTCCTAGAAAAAAGTGACGGCTTAACTTGTTTAACTGATATATAATCAGCATGTTTTTCCTCTTAATTAATTTTTTTCTGTGTAAAATAACCGTTGGTGTAAATAAAATAACAGCCTGTAAATGTTCTACTAAATATGAAGAACAACAAGCAGTTTTCACTGACTGATCATGTGTGCCAATGTATTCCCAATGGCAATACCTTAAAATCTTTAGGTGGACACATACTGTATACAAAGTTTGGTAATCAGACCAAAGGCTTTCAACACTATCAGAAGATCATTTTCAAGGAAGCCTAATAAATTTTGAATGGCTTAATGGGCCATATAAGCCTGTGGGCTGTGGTGATGAGAGTTTGACACCTTTTATGCTGCCAAAATGTATACAAACTGTTTCTAATTAGCTGGCACTCTTTCCTGACTGCTCATCTTCCTCACGCTTTTTTCTTTTTAACACAGTATATATTAAATATTCATTACAGCAGTCACCAGTGTTCCTTCACTAATCCAAAAAGTACCTGGATACAAACAAAGACACATGATTTACATTCATTTAAAAGAGCAGTAAAGAAATCGGTTTGGTTCTGGCTTGTCACTCAGTGTAGGCCAACTGAGTCTCCACCAACACATGATACACATTTAATACATTTGCCATCTAAAGGCTACTATCCTTTACTTCTTATGACCAACTATTCAACTATTCATAAGTAAACTATTTCCATTACAGTTTTAACCATCTTTAAACAAAATTATCCCTATCAACCATAATATTAAAACCACCTGCCAAATATTCTGGCAACAAGTCATACAGTATAAGTTGTGAGGTGGGGCCTCCATGGGCCAGACTTTTTTTGTACATGACATCCACAGAACACTGATCAGCGATTGAGATCTGGAGAATTTGGAGGCCAAGTCAATACCTTGAACTCTTATCATGCTCCTCAAACCTGAACAATTTGTTGCAATGTGACAGGGCACATTACCCTGCTGAAAGAGGCTACTGCCATTAGGGAATTCTGTTGCCATGAAGGTGTGTACTTGTTTATGTTTGGGAAGGTGCTACATGTCAAAGTAACTTCCACATGAATGCCAGAACACAAAGTTATCCATCAGAACATTGCCCAGCACCTCACACTACACATTAGACCAGGCCACCTTTATGCATTGCTCCATGGTCCAGTTCTGATGCTCACATGCCCAATGTAATTCTTTTGGCAGTGCACGGGGTCAGCAAGAGTACTCTTACCAATATGCTGCTATAAAGCCTCATACGCAACAGGCTGTGATGCACCGTGTGTTCTTAAATAGCCAGCATTAAGTTTTTCTGCAAGTCTACAAAAGTAGCCCAGACTAGCCCTTACTCTGCATGCACATCAGTGTGCTCATGGGTGCCCCTGTCTCGACTTTAATAGGAACACCGTTACACCTGCTAATTCATGCCTCACGTATTGCATAATAGCAGTCCAGTACAGGCCAAACATCAGAATGGGGAAAAAGTATGATCTCAGTGACTTTGAATGAGGCATGGATGTTGGTTGCAGACAGGCTGGTGTGAGTAGAAAAACTGCTCTTCTCCTGAACATTTTACACTCAGCATTCTCAATACTTTGCATAGACTTGTGAGAAGAAAATCCTGTGAGCAACAGCTATGCAGGCAGAAACAGCTTGTTGAAGAATGGCCAGACAGGTCATCAATGACCATTATTATTATTGTTTTTGTTTTTGTTGGAAAGTATTACTGGAAAATACAAATATGCTCACACTCAGGCTTTGGCTTAAACATTATAGGGTTAAAGAGAATGTCTCTCTGTGCTCATTGTTTGTGAAATGTTCAGACAGGATATGAATGTAGAAGTATATGTATCAAGTATGCTCTTCATGTAGCAGGTCAAGTAATGCAGTGTATACATATTTTTTTGTTCCTGCCATTGTGGGAAGCATTAAGAGTGCAAACAGGCCTCTCTGGGCCTCTCTGGGGCCCACGAGTGTATGGCAGCTGCTGGTCTGCAGCACAATGGTGGGTGAAGGCGTGTGTAAGTGATAGGGTCTATGTGAAGTGCTGCTTCATTCAGACACACGCAGATGTAAGGCCTCTCACATTACAGAAAAAAAAATCAACATGGAAGGTTTACTGTTCAGGACGTCACTCCTGTGGGACAACATAATGGATCAGAAATGTCAATTTCCATTGGGAATGCCAGTTTCCATCTCTTCTTAATTAAAAGGTCATGTGAATATTGATATTATTAAAGTTGTGGGATTTAATATCAATTTAACAGCACATGAGGCTTGTCTTTTTATTTCTTTGCAAATTCCAATTTGCCCTTCTGATATTTACTGAAGATGAGTACGCTTGAGGTGTAACCTGTATATTTCTAATTTGAACAGTGGTTTGTGATACCTTCACCCCTGATCTGTAGAGGTTGTTGATGAACTGATTTGTTTTGTTTTTCTTCACAGTTCTCACAATATTTCTGTAACTGCTGTTTCATTGGGCAACCTGTTCCATGTCTGACTGGAACCAATTGTACACCAATTCTATCTTTTTTTCTCACTTTCTTTCTTTCTTTCTTTCTTTCTTTCTTTCTTTCTTTCTTTCTTTCTTTCTTTCTTTCTCAGGATATCCTAATTGTATTGTCTGCCCAGTGCTTGTGCAATGTCTCTGATTGATCTTCCTTCTTGTCTCAGCTTCAAAATAGCTTGCTTTTCTTCCATAGACAGTTATCTATTTTTCATGTTGGTTTATCCATTAAAAACCGGTGAAACCCAGGCATCAAAATGAAAGAAGACATTCAGGGCTATTAATTGTTTAAACAACCAGACTAACCTGGGCAACAGTATGAGCTGTCAATCAGAGGTTCCAAAGTTTTGAACACTTGATAAATGGGTGGGTCAAATAAAAGGTACCATGTTTTCATGTTTTGAGTTTAACACATCTATAAAAAAATATCCAGAAATGAAATGTCCAGTGTTCCAATACCTTTATAGGTGAATATACATTTGGTATGAATTGTATTATATGTATGTCAAACTATTATCAGGCAACGCATTAATCAAGAATATATGTGTTATATATTTACAATTTGTTTAATTTAATTCATTATGTAAAGATTTGTAAATGCAAAAACATAAAATATATAAAGAAATTCTGATAAACATATATAGATATTGGACAGAAATATATAAGTAAAGACTTTATTGTAGCCTTATCCTGCATACTGACCTGATTTGAAGCATGACTGACCTCTCAGTGCCCAGTTTCTTATCTGTGTTTGAAATATTCATAAGAGTCGTCCCCCCGGATGTGCTGTAGTGGGAGGGTTTGGAGGTGGAGCGTGGCAGCTTGGGAAAGCACTTAGGTTTGATGAGAGTGGATGGCCTCCCATCAGCTCTCGCACGGCCACGCTGCTTCCACTCCATACCCTCTACAAATGCTCATATTGCACCAGCTAATCTCCAGCATGAATTACTGACCCTCTTTTAACATGGTCAGCTATTTAAAAATATATTACCAAAGAAAAGATATCTAAGAATATCTTAAAACATAAAACATATTTCATACTAATAGCATTCAGCATTAGAATTCAGAATTGAAAGACCATTACAAAGAAAAGCAATTTGTATCTGTGGATTTTGATACTATTCATTATAAAAGGAGGATGAGGTCACTGAGAATCACTCAGAGAGACAGAGTTTTGCCACTCTTGTAAACAGTTCAAAGCAACAGTGCAAGTAATTTATGTATCAGTGAGTTCAGATGTGAGGGGAAATATTTGACAAAGGCTGGTTTTGGCTGACTCACAGGAGCACTCCTCTGCATGCACTCCATTTCCTTTGATACCAAGTCACTCCTCAAAGATCACACACATGCAATTGTTCACCAAAAGTACTGGCCGCAGGAATATAGGATGTTAACAGGAAGTAATAACTCTCAAGAAAAAAGCGGATGAAATTATATGAATAACCACATCAATAAACAGTGAGTGTGGTCTACACATAAGAAACAGGGTGAAAGGAGGGGTCAGCTCTGCCTGTCTGCCATTAACTGTGGATTAGTGCTGGGCCTAACACTCATTAAAGACAGGATTTTCCTTACATCCCCTCAGGACCTGGTCATGGTGTTCTCTCTCTCTCTCTCTCTCTCTCACTCGCTCACACACACACACACACCTAGCTCACAGAACGTTGAAGTCCTGTCAGCCAATTCTGTAAACATGCACACACACACACACTCAGCACTATTAAGTAGGAGAAAAGTGACCCTTCGAATGTATAGTCTCATGAAGATATTATTTAATGGTTAATAATAAACCTAATCAAACACCACTTTTTTTTTTTTTTATTAATTCTGACTAACTATATTGTTAGTCAGTTAGTAATAAGCCATTCATAATTTATCAAGATTTTGAGCTCATTTGTTAGAAAACAAGTACAAAACCAAAACATTGGCTTGTTTGTTGAAAGGCAGACAGAAAGAACGCCACTGCCCTCTGCTGTTCGATTACAGGTATTGATTATAATTGTATAAAGGCTCTTTTATTTTACTATTTATTTATTATATGGACCAATATATGGGCTGAATGACAAATAAGAATGTCATTTTAACAGCCCAGCTGCTCAGTACATGCATCACTAAGGTCTTAGAACACTTACCCATAACATCAGGTACAAAACAAACAGCGCATTTCAGATGCACGTACAAGCTGTACAAGAAAAGAGCATCAGAATATATATTGGATATATAGTTTAGTGATTGAAAATTCTAAGATGTTTGGAGCATGACCTGAATTTGGTTGGGGAGATTAGATATTATTCCTGTTAAGGTTTCTGACAAGGCAACAGCAAACAGTAACAGCAGCAATGAATTTAGGGCCATGACTTTTAATGTCTCTCACAATTAGAAACTAGAAATCCCAAACTCTGCTTTGCAAAATAAATCAATACAAAATGGCCTTAATTTATCTTGTATTTCTTATTGTAAATAGGTACATTGAACAGTTCCTGTGGTAATGCACTTGCTATGCAGTCAATACTAGAAAGATTGTAATTTTATTGATAGATTTATGTATATGTAAAATGAATCAGAATCTCTTAGCAAAATGGTGGGAATGATTTTTGAAGGTTCATGAGATCCGTAAGGGTAACTGAATATTAACAGAAATTGATTTAGGGTTCTGTATAGAACCTCAAAGGGCTTCTCCAGAAGGACAACTCAATAACCCTTATGTATTCAAAATGTCCTAAGAGTATATGCAGTGATATTCTGAACTTAAAGAACTAGTTTTATTCGAACATAAAACATTTGGTTTAATAGTAAAAAAAAAATTATTAGGCAGAACATTAAATTCTAAATTATAGTTTGGTGAGATCACTGTGGAAAGAATTAAACACTGAAACATTTTCTGTCCAAAAGTTTTCAATTCACATGTGGGGACTCAGTGGAAAGCTTGAATCATTATGTGAAATATTTATTCTGTATAATCATTCTGTTGTAGTTACAGTTATTTCAAGTGTAACAGTATGTCAATCTTTGATTTCTCTGATGTTAATGGAATGGAGACAAGGCTTCTTTATACAGAGGCCATCAGAGTAAATGTGTGGACTAAATTTTCTCTCTTCCCCCAAAAGTTAGGCCTGCAGTTTCTCTCTTTGTCCCTGTGGAAAGCTCAGGAAAAAAAAATGCTGCCCACGATGTAAATATTAGCATTACTAGAAAAACTCTTTGTTTGACTTGGGCGCAGTCTTTACAGTACATACACATAAAGTACTTTGTGTCAATTTACACCACGACAATTTTCACCACGACAAGTTACTGAACTAGTTTGAAGAGAGACATTTATACAAACAGTATATTTCACTATGCCATTCATGGACAATCTACTTAGTAATAAACTGTAATTTAACTAAATGTGCAGTAATGTCTTCACAGACTGCCAGTGTGTGTCACAGGTTTTTGGAGCTGCTGAGTGTTGAATAGTCAGGTCTGTGTGCTGTGGAGGCAGTGGGGAGAGGGGCTGTATGAAAGAGCCGTTCAGCAGCTGGGTGAGCCTCAATTTGCTTCAAGCAGCTCTCAGAGAGGGTGCAGCATATCCTGAGAACACAGCACAGCCACACACACACACACACACACACACACGAGGAGCCATGTGTCCCACGAGCTTGCCTCTATGCACAATGCGGCCTTATAAGATAGGGACGTGAAGTACACTCCAAGACAGCACAAAATGAGTTCAAGAAAAACATCCATGGAAACGAAAATAAAAACAGTCAGTGAGTTTGACTTCACTGGTCTCGCCGTCTTTTATTACACATGGTCCTTTATGAGGTCAGCGGTTAACACAGAATGATTAATGCTCCATGGCTTCATTGGGAATTTGTGACACAGCTAGCATCTGATTTTTACAAGTTTCTTACGATGAGGCACAACATAAAAATCTTGCTACATATTCAACCTGGTTGCATCACCATGGTCCCCACCTTCACCCCTCACACCACCCAACTCCACTTCAACAAGCTCTTCTTTAAGGCATGTGTTTCAGGGCCCCTATCTAACTCCAGTCACCTGGAATCATTCAGTCCCTACACAATTATGGTGCCCCTGGTTCTAAATTCCGCGTCTTAAAAGTTTACACATTTTTTGTGTAACCAATCAGCTCATTAACAAACCATTAACTAAACTGGCATGGTGTTTTAATGTAGTGAAAACATATCCTGTACTGCATGCCATATTCATAAGTCTGTGGTTAAGAACCACTTGTACACAATTGGCTTTGTATCTCTAATAATAAAACATTTAAAAGAATTTGATACAGAAACAAACATGTTTTCATAATTACTAAGACCAATATTACATATTCAAGTAAGGCCCAACAGTTCTGGATTCATAAAGTCGTTTTGCATCAAATTGCTAGGTGATTTGAATCCTGGAGAATTCGCACAGCTAAAATATTTAATATAACACCACTGTTCACAATGCCGAGTCACATTAATTTAATTTTATTTTATTTGTAAACAAAAGTCATAAATACATAAGTACTGTCAATCTGTAAGAAAGCCGTGACCTTCAGTCAGTTGTAGATTGTTAGTTTATATGTTGTATGACTTTCATAACAATTTACTCCTTAATGTATTTATATTACTCCATCAAAAACCCAGTCCTCTTTTGTGAAAGTATCTGTATCATTGTCTTCTAATATTAGTAAACCATCCTACCTCTTGTATTATTGTATTTTATTAATGAACTATTTATTAACATTTTCCATTCACTATATATTCTCCTCACTTTACATACACCCAATCATCTGAAAACTAACGTTTAACTCACTATGTTATCAGTAACTGTATCTGCATGACAGCAGACGCAAGAAAAACAGAAATAATAATAAAAAAAACAGTTGTAATTACCTTACGGGATGACCTGTTAAAATTTCACTTTTAATTAATTGTTTAACAGTTCCTGTTTCAAGTTGTATCTAGAATCCATTAGGCTTGTGCAAAAGTCTCATTCTCTGGCTTTGAGTCCATTTTGTGTTCGGAACGCAAACAGTAAACGCACATTTATGTTGATTAAAAACACAGTTTTGTCCAGCATCACAAAATATCAAAAGAAACTATAAAAGACACAACAACAACTTCGATAAAGATGTTTGGCTTAAAGTGTCTCCAGGACTAAAAACAATAATCTAATTTACTTATACAAATAAAATCCCTTTTCAAACACAAGCAGCAAATACAATTAATTAACCGTTCAGCTTCTTAATTAGTCGAACCAAACTGAATGCACTTTGATTAAAGCTAAACCATGAGGTAAATGCTGAAGGCTTACAACATCTGTGCTCCAGTGTGGTATTTATGCATTTGAAAATACATTCACTGCTCTGTTTAAAATGTTTAACACTAGATTGCTACTAAAACTGAAAGTTAAAATCTGTAACATATGAAAAATTAAACTGTTTTTCTTCAAGCAAGCTGATAGATTTATTAACCAATGTCTCCTCACTGTCAACAAATCGATATCCAAATAGCTCCATAGTCGGCCCACAAACCTCTTGCACAACTTGGGCTAATTTGAAGGGTATACTGAAGCGCCACTTTTCTACCTGCTCTGAAGAGTTCTTCTGTGTAGAATACACTCCACTGGCAACCTCTGAAGCATGTGTGTTCTTAATGATCCATTCCCTCACGTGTGATGTGAATGGAACCCCAGTAAACCCGTACATCTCAGCCGCTTTCTGCATGGGGTATCTGGCAATGTCCTCATAGCGCACAAGCATGTAGCGATTTTCCAGCCAATCCGGTTGGCTCAAGCCCAGCTCGGCAGACTCACGGATTTGATTGCAATTTCCTTGGAGCCGTTTCACTTCTTCATCATCAATGGGTACCTCTCCATTTGCTGCCCAACTTTTCCAAGTCTGGTATTTGCTAGAGAAGGCTACCATTCTTGAGGCCAGGACAGCACGGGGGTCCCTCACCAGCTGTATGACCTTAATATCCAATCTAGGATCTTCCACTAGCAAACGGAGTGAGTCCAGCTGCCGAACCCTAACCGTCTTGATGGCCCTGTGCTTCTTCCTCAGACAGGACTGAGAGGCCAATGTGAAATTGAGAGGGCCACAGCGGCGCGTTCTACAGCGATATCTTTCAAAAACTTTCTTCTGCATCGGAGTGCACACCTGCTCTTCACACAGCGCCATGCTGGACTCACGGCGGAACAGAGCTGGAGTGACATGCTCTAGAGGAGGCGGGCTAATGAAGCTCTCCAGCAGCGAGAAGTCACACAAGAATAGTCCTAGCAGCACGTCTCGATATGCAATAGACGAGATGTTGGAATTGGGGATCCCTGTGTCCTGAGAAAGTGTCCGCTCTACATGCCACAGTGGTTCAAACAGGTAGAACATGTTGGTGCCAAGCTGGTTAAAAAACTCACCTACAAAGGAGGATCCAGTGCGAGTGGTGGCCAATAAGAGAATGTGCTTTTGGCCAGTCTGGTCTGCATCTAAAAGCTGTGTGGAATTTATACTTATCTCACTGTCATACAAACTGGAGTCATTGAAGAACGAAAGAGGGTCTGGGGTTTGTTGTGTCTGTCTGTGCGTGAGCTTGTCTGAGACCCTGTAAGAGCCAGAAAGAAATTATATCCTCTAAATTTAAACAATACCAGTGGATTCTCACTCTCATAAAGACATCATTTTCCTGTTTAGTTTCAAGGTAGTTACTGAATAATTCATCACAGTACTGAGTAATATATGATAAATAACTTTATAGCAAGCTAAGAGCAAAGCAAAAGCTCACCTTGAGATAATATTGTTTTCCTTTTCAATGATGACAAGGGCCACAATGCAGATGATGAAAATAACATATTTATTCCTCATTCTTGAACAGGCTTCTGTTTGGAAATTCCTCCACAGTCTGTATGTGTAGCTATGTAGGTTCATCTCATGTCAGGACATGACGTACAGCTGACCTGCATTAAGCTACAAAATTAGGAAATACAAAAACATATCTTATTCTTCTCACATTCTTTATACTGTACATTGCATTGCATTGTACAGAGTGGTTCAAATCACCAGCTATCCAAAATACACAAAATAAGCTAACCAGCTGCTTGTGTTATAAATTAGGCTGCTAACAATGAGAGCTTCATGACTATTTAGCACAGCTGAGAGAGAGACAACCTGAGCTTTGTTCTTCCAGATTCAATAATAGCAACTACTGTCATCACCTTCCCACTAATAGCAGTGAGGAGTTGAAATGCATTCAACAGAACAGAATGCCTGAGTATATTCAGCTGAGGACAGTATAACTGTGGCACCGCCCTACAAACTCTGTTAATAAAGAACAGACCCGAGGTCTGAGAGGAAGAGCTCTGCAGTAAGACTCAGAGGAACACATGCTGTGACGCTCCCTGCCACTGGGTACAGTGTAGGAGAACGTGATGAATATTTTGCCAGCAATTCCCTAGATAAATCTAAAACACACCAGCTGTTAATAAAATCTTCTCAATCCAACTAAAGGCATTTCTTAACATTTAAAACACTAAGCAGACTAAGCAGATAGTTTTATTAATATTTTTTGTTGACGTCATTTCTAAAAACATGGCAAGTGATTCGAGAAAATCACTGATAATGTACTGATAATGTTAAATTTATGGATTAATAAGCTGACTACTATTATTATTAAAAAGGTTCCCTGCACTGGTAATACAGTGTATTTAATAAGTTTATTGTGTAAGCACTCGGCAGGATCAAGTCCTTTTATAGTAAAGCAACATTAAATAAAGAATGAAATATTCATATAAGATGTGATGTTATATGTAAAAAGAAACTTATACAGCAATTTGCCAATGAACCAAAAGTTAATTTTATTAATGAACAACATATAATTTGATCTAATGTCTAGAAATAAAATGAAATTTTATACCAAAAAACTGCACAGAAGATATTATGAGAAAGATGTTAGCATCCTTACAAATCCATTGCCTACTTTGTATATTTGCAAATTTTGTTCTTTTTATCTAACCAACAATAAACATAAATTATACAAACATAATCACTATCACTAACTCCTTTTAATAAGTAAAATACATCTGCATATAACAAATGTGTTATTTTTGCACAAATACTTCCAAATTGCCACAAACAAGTTCCAACCAGTGCTTGTATTTTAACATCTGTTTGCAAAACCATATGAAGCATGTGTAATATACTGTCAAATGTAGTGTTTTCAGTCAAACCAACCGTCAGATCAAATCTAAGCAGAATCTTCCCACTATTTGGGTCCATCAAGTAAGTAAATTATCTGCACAAAGCATATCATTTAGGAAAAGACACAATTTTCAGGCCGACAGTGAATGATAGTTTGCTCTGTAAGTAAATATAAACCAGTTATGCGAGCTTATTTTGTTATAGCAATCAAACTGTCAGCAGTTGCGTCTTAGCTGAGATCCTTACATATTCAAAACCCAGTGGAGCATTTGACAAATCTGATGATCTGCTGAAGCAGAAACGGACATCACTCTGTTTATTATTCAAATACAAATTACATTAACTGCTGCACTCTAGACTAAAAGTGGCATGATATTTATTTAAAAAAAGCGTAGAAACATGATAATCCAGTTATTTATGCAACTACACTGGTTTATAATCTCATTAAAATAAAATGTGATAAAATTAGCCTGTTTTCAGGATATAGAACATAGAAAACTGCTAGCTGTTAAGTGTTTGGTAAAACTAGTATTTTTACATATGTTTATGTTCAAAAGGTCGTTACTAGTCATTTTGTGGTCAAGGTGTTTGTTATTGCTTTATAAATGAAAATTCAATTATATGACAAGGAACATGCCACACAGTGCAAAAGTAGGAATCAGTGTCACAGAGGTATAAGCTCTATGAGTGTGAGAAGCATGTTGCAGCTCTGTGTTTTTGTCTTGTTTCATTACTGAGTGCTTTGTGGTTCAGCAGTGCGTGATGGCACATCCTGGGAGGCACTGTTTAGTGGGAGTTCTTGTGCAGTATAAATCCACAATCAGCAATGACAGGCTCACTGATGCTTCTTGGGCCCACAAGGTTCAGATGTGCCAGGGGAACACTGTGGCAGAGGAGGTGAGGAAAGAGCTGGCAGAAAGCCTAAACAAGCACATGGAAGCAGACTGATATTTCAATAACAGCCCGTATTTAGCTTATATGATTTTTCTGCATGAACTGTAATGCGTGTTGTCCTTTTAATGTTTTATTCAGTGGGAATTTTACAGATATTATAAATATATACCAAGCATTTATGAACTACAATACTTATTTATGATATCCAATCATGCATTCATTTTGGTAAGTACTTTCTACTGAACATGGTTGCAGTGGATCTAGATCATATACAGGGAACACTGTGTGTAAATAGGGAAAACATCTTAGATGGGATAACAGTCTTGCTGGACACCATGCACTCACACCTCCATTAACATCTAGGGGCAAATTAGAATAGCCACAGATAGTTTTGAAGCTGGAGGACCCAATGGAAGCCAACATGAACTAGCGCCTGGGCCTAATTTTTGACTGTGTGAAAAATTATATTTTGTAAATGATGCACTGGGAGAATCAGCATCTGATCCCCAAGCAACAGTGAATGTATGTCAAGCTGAACTGATGTGATTTATCTAAATAAATACTCTTTTTTAATGATAGACAACTCTGAACTCTTTTTTAATGATAGACAACATGCAAAAAGTAGGTGGGCACTAGTCAAAATGCTTCTGCTTTACATTATCTTTCATTTAAAACAAAGCTTTTTGTTACAAATGATATCAGCAATAACAGAATTTTAGAAATATGTACACAAGAATTTCAGAATTTCTTAGTATAGTTTATAGTATACTTTTTACTTTAAGGACAGTGCACTAGAGCTGACACAGACTCTTTACAGCTTGTGTAAATATGGGGGATGTGGTAGCCTAGTGGTTAAGGTGTTGGGCTACCAATCAGAAGGTTGTGAGTTTGATGCCCATTTCCACCAAGCTGCCACTGCTGGGCCCCTGAGCAAGGTCCTTAACCCTCAATTGCTCAGTTGTATAAAATGAGATAAAAATGTAAGTTCCTCTGGATAAGGGTGTCTGCTAAATGCTGTAAATGTAAAAACTGATGATTAAATCCTTCTGTTTGTCTGAACACATGCTTCAATGGAAGGAAAAATGATCTGTACAAGGAATAAGGTTTGATGACCTTTTGTACAACCAACATGGTAAGTTTCCCAATGTTCTTTACATTTAAACAGTAACTTAAAAACTGTGCAACATCTTTAATATTGAATTGTTTTGTTTGTTTGTTTTTAAAATCATGGAAATTAAATCTTTTTAATTTTAATTTTTTTATGTCAATTTTTTAAATTTTAAATTTTAATTTTAATTTTAGGACTGAGTATACATTTGGGTTTATAGACTGAGTATACATTTTTTTCCTAATGCCTTTTTTAATGGAGGATCTAGTACACATGATTTGAGGTCAGATTTCCGTATATATAGTTTGTGCTGTACATGAGGATATATGGATCTACAATACACACACTGTTTCATCAGATCAACATCTACATCATTTTCCAGGTTATGCGTAAGGACAAACAAACACAGATACTTTCACAGCACTTGTCATATCTTAACGTTCAGTTTGATTGTTATTTAATCGAATTACACTAAGAAATGTGCTAATATGTTTATTTTTAAACTAAAAGTCATTCAAATCACTTTCACCAAAGGACTTTATTATTATTAATCTCTAAAAAAAAAAAAAAAAAAACAATCGCCAAAGCCTAAACGCTTTAAATCCCCCTTTTCTTTGAGCTCTGACAGTTTTCATACCTGTATAGTCATTCATACCTTTCTCCTATCAGACCCTCTGGACGCTGTGAGATGATTCATGGCTCATTGCGTTGCCGCGCGCTCGCGCTCCAGCACACCGACTCCACGTGCTCTCAGAAGTGCAACCTGTACACGCCTCACCGTGAACGTGTCCACTGTTCGATTAGCACTAAAGTCTTTTAAATGAACCCTGTTTAAAACGTATGAAGATATTACGCATCCAGGCAAGCTGTAAAGTAATCCAAAACTTCTCACATCCTTGTATGGAGAAGAAATATATCTCTCTTTCTTTCTTTCTTTCTTTAAAATTGTAACCAGTTTGAAACCTAATTATTTTTTTTTGCTGCAGAGTTTTTAATGACCTTTTAGTAAAGTAGACGCGGTGCTGAGACGCCTTTCACGCAGTCACGTGGTATGAAGCCTCTCGTGGCGGAGCTCACAAGCGATGCTCTGTTTCTCTTCAAGATGACTTTCCACGTGTAGATTCGGGGGAGCTGGATGGGTAAAATAGGGGTGGTCTTGCACCACGCCTAAATCCCTCCCCCAAAACTGTGAATAAAGTGAATCTGTCACATGTAGGCACAGTTAATTCATCCTATAATAACATATAAAAACATGATTAAACTCCATGGCTTCATGAACAACATGGTTTCATGAATATTTTTAGGGACATATATCCATTTAAGAAAAACATATGTCATATATGACATAAGCAGTATGAGATCAAAGCTATTACAACTCTTAACACCACCACTTGCTCTACAATGCTGTATATCATTGTTACTACATATGGCTACAAAATTGCTTGTCCCTTGTTTTTTGGATTAACGTACCAAAAAAGCCCTTAAATTTCTGCCCTTAAACACTGCTTAAATCATAACATCTCTCCCATCTCTTCTTGTGAAACAATACTCAATTGTCATCAATTTGTCGTTACACTTTGCCATTATTGAGTGCTGATCAAATGAAATTATATATTACATCAACATGTTATTACACCTTTGGCCACAAACATGGATTTTGGAGAGAGCAATAGTACCTTGGTTATTCTTCAGGATTTTTACTGGTGCATATTGACAGGCATGCTACATGCTGTTTAACTACTGTATAAGATATATACTTTGTGTGGTTGCAGCCAATCAAGCAAGTAGTGACTGCTTCTTTGATTTGCAGAAAATCAGTGGAAATGTGAAAATTAGTGGAAAATTCATTAAGACTAAAACATCCAGTTGTTTTTCATCTACCATTTAGACTGGATACCCAATCAGCAGCACTGTATGTCACAATTTTCCCATCACTATTCTTGTAACAGTTTATGGCTTTAATACCTCATTGCATGTTTGGCTGTAAACTAGTGTTCATTGGATTCAAACAAGTATTGAGTATCTTACTGACAACCCAACTTAGATCTGGTCTAGTACACATCATCAGATCAGGCTACATACTGCTTCCTGATACCTTTTTTTCAATCAACAGGATCACAATAAGTGCTGTAATCTAGCTTCTGTTCACGTGGTGTTGACCTGAGTTAACAGTCTGAATCTCTTTAGTATCTTGACAATGAACTTCTTTTTATTCATTTTTCCAATTACTTTATTTTTATGTGAATCAATGCCTATCAAAGACATGGTTTTGTTTCCCCAGATCCTTCATTTTGAACCTCATCATCATTATTATTCAATTTTTTTGAAAGAAGAATCACTTATTCCTTATGGTTGTTCTATGTAAATTATTTAGCAAATTGAACATGCAAAAGACAGTTTTCACCTCCATCTGATGGAAGTCAAGGTCACATTGTGCTGCCATTGGCATCAAGCCATGTACTGAAGTAAGATTTGCTGATGGGGAGACTTTGTAGTCTACTCCTACCATACGATTTAGCAACATATCTAGCCTGGTATGCCTCAATCTCATATGCACTGTCTTTGAAAGCATAGACCTATTTAACCCCCCACTGCATGATTATTCACTCTTAGTGTGGTTCAAATAAATGTGTCACTTTCCCTAAGGGAATCCTTTTCCTGTTTACACACTCAGTAACAGTAGCCAGCATTGGCTACAACCTGGTCATTGCACTCAACTTCAGATACACTTTTCAATAACATGTATTATGGTCATTTCATTCTTTCAGAGCACTACCTTGTCTATCAGACTATCAGTCATAGACTAAGCCATTTTTGGACATGAATGGTACTTTATCAGTGTCTGGATAGTATTTGGTGTTTAGGACTTATCCATTGCAGAACTGGTTTGTCATACCCTACAAAGATCCCTTTTTACATTGTGAGTCTAGATTTTTCTCTTCATGTTAGCATGCAATGCTAACATGCACGCTATGGTTAGGATTTTTCCGGGCCGACGTAGTACATGGTTTATTGTCGAATACTGGGGCACCTGTTGCAAATTACTGCAGCAGTCATTACAGCACATGTCCACAACATCTTGGATAAATTTCTGTGAAAGTGCATACATCTTTCAAGCAGGGTTCTCCAATTTCTCTCAGCAGTTTTATGTGAAGAGGTGAATAGATTGCTTATGCAATGCAATGCCTTTTGCAATTTTTGTTGAGCAGTTACTGAAACAATTTTGCTGTGAATTCTGTACCTTCATCTGGCCTAACACTCTTTATGGTTCTATGAGGGGCTATATTGGCAAAGAGCTTATCTTTTACAGTGTAAATCTTTTTGATTTGATTTTGGAAAGCAGACAAACACTGCACTGTCAATGAATCATCAGTGAATGCTAAAGTATACATGAAGCCATCTTAAGCCACTGGGTCAGTGTGAATTAATTCTGAGCTTGTGTATAATGTTATCTGTTACTATTCTGAACAATTTCCATTGTGTTAAGTAGAGGTTTATTGTAGTCCCTCTACTACATTCTGCAATTTGGAAGCATCATCATAACTGCAGTGACTAAGGATTTTGTGGAGCTACACAGTATAAAACACTGAGCTACACAGACCAACACAGCTAAAGACTGAAAAGTAAGTTGTCCTTGCCACATAAAGTGCATAGTGTACACCTTAGTGCAAACAGTGCAAGACAAGAGACAGACAAATAATACAATACACTACAGGACATAAAATAGTGCCGATCTATGTGCAGACTGTAACTGAATATTGTGCAAACAAGAGGATGTAAACAATAAGAGAATTCTTGTAAACAAATGTAAACATACAGTTGCAGCAGCCGATGGCAGCAATTAAACAGTGGTGTGGGGTTCAGTTCAGTCTAGTTATGGATATTGAGGAGTCTAATGGCTTGAGAAAACAAACTGTTACACAGTCTGGTTATGAGGTCTAGATTGCTTCAGTACCATTGAGTGTGAGGGGTGTGTCATCCACAGTGTTGTTGGCTTTGTGGAGGATGTTTGCTCTAGAGGGGGTTTGGAACAATGTTGTGAGTGATGCAACTGACTGCTCTGTGTGTTGTGTGTGTGTGTGTGTGTGTGTGTGTGTGAGTGTGTGTGCAGGTTTTCACTGTAGTCAAGCAGGAGCCACACCTGAATTCCCATGATTAATCAGGTAATCTTGGTTGCGGTTGACTATGTCTTCTGCATGGTTGGAGTGAAACCCTGCACCAACACCAGCCCTTGGCAAAAAATACTGAGCAAAATTATCTTAAGTAACTCCTTTATCCTGGTCAGTGTCACTGTAATTACAGAGCCTATTCCATCAACACTGTGTAGAAGGTAATAGACACTCAATCACACACCCATTCATAGCTTAAGTTCAAGTCTGCATAGCCTGTTTGGCTTACCTACATATTTTTAGACAGTGGAAGGAAGCCAGTTGGCCGACAGAAAACCTACTGTATGTAAAGTCAGTATTGATACAGGACCCTGGAGCTATAAGGTGGCCATCTTACACACTGCCCCGATATGCCCCAATATCACTGCTTAGCTTTCCCACTGCAATAATAAAGCAATATTAAAACACATCTGTGCAATTGAGCACAAGTTCTAATGGGTCATAACTGGAATTGGTTCACAGCTGCTAACACAGTTTTGATAACACTGTATATGAAGTGTAGTTCTTCAATAACCCATAGGATTTCTACATTTTACAGGCTTCAGGTTCTTTAGCTTATATTTGGAGCAAGATTTAAGCCGTAATCCCAATTAGGTTAAAGAAAACATTTCACAAAATATATGTAAGGATTGCTATATGTAAGGCTTCATATATACAGTGTTACGCCCTTTTCTATTTGTTTTCTGTTTTGGGGAGGTGTTTATGTTTCTGTGCAGGATAAACCCTGATTGGTTCCTGAGGTTCACCTAGTGCCACGCCCTGCTGATCAGCTGACTCCCTGTGGCCTATTAAAGCCTCCACCACCACTTTATGTTTAGCTTTTTGGCTCATTTGCTGTGGTTATTTGTTTGCTGTTAACTAGTTTTGTGAATTGGTCGTTATATTTGTATGTTTAGCATTTCCTGTTATTACTGACTCCTGCCTGTTCTTTTGACTTTATTCTGGATTGCGCTTGTTTGGACTTGGTCTGCTTATCTGTATATAGTTGTACATAGTATTCTTGGGGAGGTAGGGAGACCGATGCCATTTTGTTTGTACCTTTTTCTGACTGTGTTTTTGTTCAGGGAGTTAGGGAAGTGATTTGTATTTTCTTTTTTGTTTAGTAGGGAAGTTAAAGGGTGAAATAATTAGCTGTTTTGTTTGTTATTTTGGCCTTGTCGGCTCCTGAAGACACACCCCCACCTGTACACTGGGTTCTCATTAAACTATTGTTCTTTCAGTTACCCCTGGTTTCTCATTCCCTTTCATGTTTCGCCTTCACCCCTAGACGGGGCGTAACAACAGTCACAAAAATTTGGACACCCCATGAAAGCTTAACATTAATCACATGGGCATTTTATCTTCATTTCATTTGAACAATATTGGAAGATTCAAGTAATATAACTAAACAAATAAAACTAAAGAAAGGTCTTTTTAAATAATCTGTAAAATGTAATTTTAAAATAATCTCTTTCTTGTGAGGAGAAAGTAAGGACACCCCCACATTTATTTGTTCTTCAAATAGATAAAATTACCTGCAGGTGTATCACATCAGGTGTAAATGCTTAGAACATTGTTACAGAGCATTTTGAAGAAAGCTTGTCCTTATTTAAACCTTAGATATTTAGTTTGGTTTTCTCTTAATTGTTGAAGTGAGAGGTATCACCATCCAAAGAGCTCTCTGAGGCTTTCAGAAAGAAGATTGTTGTGTTGATGCTTATGAGTCTGGTAAGGGATATAAAAAGATCTGAAAAGAATTTGTAAACAGCCATTTTACTGTCTGAAAATCATTAGCAAATGGAGAACATTTAAAACAACTGGCAACATGGCCAGGTCAGGACGTCCAAGCAAATTTACTCCAGACCAAAAGATGCTTAAAAAAGTCTCCAAAAACTCTAAAATATTATCACGGGACCTACAGCAAACTCTTATTACAGTTGATGTCAAAGTGCATGAATCAGAAAGAGACTTCACAACTGTAATTATCATTGGAGGTGTAAAAGAAGGAAACCTTTGCTGTTTAAGAAAAACATGAGGGCAAGGCTGAAGTTTGTGAAAGAACACAGAGACAAACGCCAAGACTTCTGGAATAATGTGCTTTGGACAGATCAGTCTAAAATGTAATTATTTGGAGACTATAGCAGAGGGCATTTTTGTCGTAAACCAAATACAGCATTCCAGCATAAGAACCTCATAGCAATGGTGAAATATAGAGGTGGAAGTGTTATGGTTTAGAAATGCTTTGCTGAAGGAGGTCCTGGCCAGATCAACATCATAGAATCTACTATGAACTCTACATTGTATAATAAGTTTTTTCTGTCAAAAGAATTAAGCTGAAGTGGAACTGGACCTTACAACATGAAAAAAACATATGGTGACAAGAGTCTTGGAGTCGTCACACCAGGTGACAAGACTCCAACTAAGGGGAGGGCGTTTCATTACATTTGGATACATCCCTTCATTATCATATAAAACTGAACAAGTAAAATAAGAAATAAATAAAAATGACTTTTTTAGTAGATTTGCTGGTCAATTAAAACAGAGATATAAAATGTTTAATTAAGGAAATGAAAAAAGGTCTAATAATTTACAATAATTTAAACTAATTCCATAATCAGCTTTTTTGCCTTATTAGATTTGGAGGATTCCATAACAAAGATGTCGTAAAAGATATTAGTGTACTGTGGATATCTGTGCACTAGGTGGTGGTGTACACCTAAAACTTGGACAATCAATCCATCCATCGTCTTGTAGAAGAGTAGTCAGACTCTCCACTGGATGCATCCTAAACTCAATTTGATGCTTCCTTTAACTGCTACCTCCTACTTTACATACGGTAAGTAGTGTGTATCCTTGCTCCTCTCTTACTGATATCTGAGTAAATTTTAAGAATTAATACTTCCTTAAAGTAGCCAGATTTTGTTCGATAACCAGCTGACTAGTAAAAGGTTGTTAGGTTAAGGAATCAAGGAGGCACCAACCTGAACTCATATAAAAATAAGACAGTTGAAATGTATCTAAGACACGCTCTAGTAGCTGGCTACACTAGAATTCATGCATATGCCTCAATCAGCTCCTTAATCTTGATGACTCGTTGTAGACTAACTAGTGGAATGATGATATGAGAGACATCCAAAAATATGACATATGATCATTTTCAGTAAGAGACCAAATGTTCCAGTGCACAAAAAGGGTTGTGTGATTGAGACAGCCTTAATAAATGAATGGCTCACATTCACATCGATATGTTTTCATTAATGCTTTGTAAAGAAAATTAGGCAGTTGTTCCACCAGGATCATTATAGACAATTGTTAGAAAGAACCATGACCAATCCAATGTGCATGCATACCAAGTACAGAAAACTTGAAGGAGAAAATCATAATCTAATGTGTCACTCTATGAGCATAAGAAACAAACATTCTACTGCCAAGGAAATTGTACTTTCTCCATTGATGGAGAAGCCTGCAGTCTAATGAGTCAGAATACAAAGCTTCTTCTCCATGAGTAAACTTTACTAGTCCCTCTCAAGTGAGGAAATCATGACTCATGGAGGAAAAAGCGTCTTTTCCAGGTTTTACATTAGCATTTTTAATTTGAATATATTTTTAATTAAAATAGTTTTATTGATTGATGATTGATTGATTTGTTTGTTTGTTTGTTTGTTTGTTTGTTTATGTATTCTATTTTGCACACTTTAGAATAACAAATGAACACAGGCCAGACACAGGTCATCTGAGAGGTGGGGCAAGAAAACCTTTAAAAATGTTTTTTCTCATATATAGGCACTTTGGAGGAGGGCACATTTCCTTACATGTAGGTCACTTCTTCTCATTTCCCTGCATGTAGAGATGCATATAGAGTAATGGACTGTTTTACATGATGACCCCCTGCATCATATATATTTTAGTGGAGGCATCCTAGATGGTCACTGAGATCAGTAAATGATGACTGAAAAGGTCTACATTTGTAGTTGGAAAGAACAACTCCGGGTAATGTTATACCCACAGGACTGCTTTCCTACTGCAAGCATAAATGCTTAAATCCTTTTCCTGCATAATTTTATTTATTTTTTTTTTGGATGTGTATATTTGTCCCAGTAGACTGGCTCTGAGCACTGTGAGATGATGAAGGATTACATTGGGTTAATCTGCTTGCCTGCCATCTGCCTGCTCCATTCAAATTAAACCTGAAAGCAAAGCGACAGCCACAAATATTTACTGAGGTAAATTGACAAGTGTGTCTTTTTGCACAGGTGCTTTTCTGTAGAAAATAAAAATATTATTAAAAAAATGTTAAATGTGAATGCATTGTACAATTGTAATAAAATTGCTTTTAGTTCCTCACATGAACAATTAAAGAAAAAAACGCATGGCTAATTGATCATTGACATAGAAGCCTTACTTATAGAGCTCCCGATTTGTTTTATTATTTGTGTAACAAAAGCACATTTTATACTATTAAAATATAGCCCTATATTTTTATGAGACTTTCCCAGTGCATTTTCCCAGTCCTTGGTTCAATATTTTTTATGAGTGCAGTCAAGCACTTATACGCTCATAAAAAAACACATTCTTGTAGCTGTAAAATAATATAAATTGTGTTAATATCAAAAAACTGTAAGACCCTGTTGGTGTTGATGTAGTCAAGACAGAAAAGGGGGTTAAAAATGGCCCTGGTCTAAGGCTCATCATTGGATTAGCTTTAGCTCTTCTCAGTCTACAACAAACAGCTTCAAAGAGACACTTGCTTAGATCCAAGCACTGCCACTTGTCTTGGAATATTTCAGTTTTTTTAGGATGAATATTGATGAAAGTATACTGTCACGGTTTCTTTTGCTGGTACATTTTTATTTAGGTGAGTATTTAAAATTCAAATATCTTGATCTAAAATAATCTTTAGACAAATAATCTAGTGTTTAAAAAATCTCTTTTTAAATCTTTTTCCATTCCTGCTAATAATACAGTGTGTATTTATGCCTTATATTCACATTATCTACACATCTACGTAAACAGTAGCAAGTGAGTATGTGTGGTTTCTTGAACATTACATTGAGAAACTGTAATGATTTTATCTGCAGACTTAAAAATATAACAGGGAATAACAGTTTTTTATGGTTCTACTGTATAATAACCCAGTAGTTTACAGTACTGGTAAGACCAGGTAAGTGAGTAGCCACAGAAGGGCTAGTGTATAAAACAGTAACTTGCATTAAGAGTCAGTTTCTCATGTAAGGCACCACTTATATGTTTACATGCACAGTATGTAAGACATGAGAAATAACTTTTTATTTTTATTTTCACAGCCCAGAGTGATTATGCACCATATTTCTATGATAATGGGCCCCATAGTAACAATGGTAACCTGGCATTGTTCAGTCTTTCAGAGGACACACCAAAAGGTAAGAGATCTACTCAATAACAGAATTATGTCATACAGTATTTAACAGTATTTAGATTTCTACAGGATAAAATAACATCATAGACTAAACAAACATGTTCATAACCTCACCTAAATTTTGGTCACGTGGCAAATTCACCAGCCAGCTCTCCCTTGTCATACGACAGCTACAAACAAGAAAAGTAAAGTCTAACATGCACTTCCTGAAAGACGTGTAAAACACACATAACACATCTTTTCACACTGCTGTTTATGCTGCATCACAGGGCAGTGTAGGACAGTCAGTGTAAAGTGAAATGTGAGCTCACGTGTATGATTTCACAGTGTCCCATGACTGTCACTGAGTGTCACTGTGATTGACGTGAGAGAGACTAAGCCATCGCTCCCACCCAGGGAGCACAGCTCTTGCTCCCTTGGCTACTGATGACAGATAGCTGTGGCATTGTCAGGGTTTAAACTCACATTGTCCAGCTGATGTTTTTGTTGTGCTATTTGAAGACAGATTGAAGGCAGTGAACTTCTTTTTGGCTAAAAGTAAACAGCATTAACTTGGTTGCTGTAATAGATATATGTGTTTAGGGGTCTGCTTTAGAGTGTGTCATGTAGACAACAGATTACAAATTATACACTAAAGGAATTTAGGTAGTTTAATCCAAGTATTGCATTTATTTTGAGTTTATTTACATGGCAGTACTGATCCTGTTTTTCATACTTTAGGAACACATATATATATTTTGAATGGAACTGATCCAGAGGGATGGACCGTAAGATATGGCCTGGGCTTTGATCCAGGAGCTAAGGAATATTTTAGAGTTGATCCCATATCTGGAATTGTTACATTGATAGAGGAACTTGACAGAGAGGTATGCCCCTAAATCATACTAAATAAGCTCTAATTGCTGAAAAATGTCATGGATATACTTTTTTAAATTCTGATAATCTGATTACCCTTGCAGATACAGGATGAGATTGAAGTCCTTGTCAGTATTTCTGACGAGTTTAACAAAGTAGGTCTATCATATCATAATCAATCATAAAATGTGCTGATGTAAATGTTTTAACTAATATGCTGTTAACTAACTTGTGAAGATAGTAGAAAAAGTAAGGGTTTATGTGACGGATGCAAATGATGAGGCGCCTCAGTTCGGGAACCTGCCCTCCAATGTCGACGTGCCAGAGGTAAGAATGGTGACCTTTTACCGAAACAACAACATGGCTTTTTTTAAACAACTATCTGACAATTGGATACTGTGTGTGTGTTTGTGTGTGTGTGTGTGTGTGTGTGTGTGTGTGTGTGTGTGTGTGTGTGTATACAGAGCACACCTTCTGGGAGAAGTATTTTTAAAGTGCAGGCTGTGGATAAAGATACAGGCTCAGGTGGATCCGTCACCTACTTTCTTCAAGTAACTACTCATCTTTCCAATCCTACAAGCTCTAGATTAGAACATGGCTTATCTCTGGGGATCTGTGAGTCATGAACTAGTTAAAACTATTTTAGATGAAACATTTTTCATTTCTATTTCTTGCCATTTTTTTGAGTAGAATATCAGTGTAAAGATTAAGGACTGGGAAATTAATCTGATTGCAAAAAAAAAACTTAAATGCATTTGACCTTAAACTAAAATGTGCAGCAAAGCACATACTGAGCACTCATGCTGTTAGGCTGTTGGGATTAGATTATAATCACATTTGTGTCAGATACTAAGAGCTTAGCTCTCAGCTCTCTGGGACATGGTAGTGATTCATGACTGTACTGGAGTGACATTTCAACTTTATTAATCTGGACATATGAGATTTCACCCTTAAACTATAATGAATGGCCATCTAGACCTAAAACAGATCTGTCACTGTAATGAACCCAGTGTTAATGTTTTATTCAGTATGAATAATTACGTTTAGGTTAACCCTACAATGCTCTCAGATATACTGTTCAAACTAAAGTACAAATGAATTTAAACTAGTTTCTGAGCTGGACAGGCATTAAAACTTTTATAACTGCCTTTTTTTCTAATATATAGAGCACTGGTCCAAACACTAAGTTTGCTATTGACCACCACAGTGGAGTGCTAAGGATTAAAGAGTCTCTTGACTATGAAACAGTGAGAACACATTTTCTTACTGTGGTGGCAAAGGTGAGTGACACTTTATATTGTTTTTAATAAAAACAAAAATGAATAGACTCTAATCTGTCTCTTTAACTTGTGAAATATACAGTAAAAATAACTGTCTTGATTAAAATTCTGTGATCTTTTTCTAACATATGTAGAATAAAGTTTCAAACGATTTGTTTATTATACGATATACACAAAGAACGTGATAGTCATGGTCACATCCTGCCTAGTGTGTGTAAGACAATAATATTTCATATCTAAGCACATAGGAAAGTTTACATTCAAAAAGTATTTATTTTGTATCTGTAAAAGAAAAATCAAGCATCTGAGTCAGTAGGCATCCATAATTCACAATCCTAATCTGTTTTGATTTTTTTTTCTGTTGGGTTCTTCTAATTAAGTACCAATTCTTTTTGGATTAAATAACAAATTTGCAACATTTAAAATACCTAATCACCCCCATTGCTTCAAGGATGGAGGTGGAAGTTATAATGGAAGGGAGCAGGTATTGTCATCGTCTGCTACCTTGACAATTAATGTTATTGACAGTCAGGACACTCCTCCCAGTTTTGTTGGTGCACCATATTTTGGCTATGTCTATGAAGTCTCTTCACCTGTGAGTGCTCATAATTTTCCAATTGTTATAGTAGTTTTGACCTAATCTGACATAAAAATGTCATGTCTCATAATAATAATAATAATAATAATAATAATAATAATAATAATAATAGCTTCCAACCCACTTATGCTCTTATACAGTTTATTTTTATTAATTATTATTATTATTATTATTATTGTTGTTGTTGTTATTATTATTGTTGTTGTTTGTTTGACTTCTTTCTAATCATTTTTAGGGATCTGAAATATTCACTGTGTATGCCAAAGATGGAGATGTAGAAGCTCCTAATCCAATTGTTTATTCTATTGAAAGTGGTATGTATCAGATTCTGTACGAGCAATATATCAGAATTAGGTTCCGTTATGTTTGGAATAAATTATCTGTATCATTGTTGCAGTTTTTGAGTCTCTCATCCTGGGTATATTTTTGTGTGTTACATTTTTGTAGGAGCTGATGGCATATTTGGTATCAACAAAACAAGTGGCTGCATCACTCTCCTAGTCTATCCAGATAATTTAAGAAAGGAAATATTTAATATCAAGGTCAAGGTTAGTTTTAATATCAGTAGTCTTAAGAATAGGCTCTGTGAATCTGAATCTGAATCTCAATTCTCATTATTGTCAGGCTTCAGAGGTGAATACACAGGGAAGTGTCATAGACTTTGCTCTCACTACTGTAACTATTCGAGTAGTGGACCTGAATAACCACCACCCTACCTTTTACGGTGAGACTGGCCCACAGGACACATTTGAGTTGACCATGTACGAACATCCTCCAGAGGGTGAGATACTGAGAGGCTTGAGGATTACAGTCAATGACTCAGACCAGGTAAGATTTTTGGATTGGGCTTTGAAGAAAAAAAAAAAGGTTAAATCCAGGATCATGTCAAACTGTCAACAATCCAATACAGTAATCTGAGAAATCTGCATATGAGGATTAGAGCCCAAGATTAGAAAAACTCTCTACTGATGTATTCTGCAAATCGTATTTGCAGTTCACTTTAAGTCAATGTTATTAACTTGTTTTTGGTTTTTTTTAGGGTGCAAATGCAAAGTTCAACCTCAGGCTGGTGGGGCCAGGTCACATGTTGCGACTGGTCCCTCAGACTGTCCTTAATGAAGCTCAAGTCACTTTATTAGTAGAAGATTCCACTGCAATAGACTATGAGAAATTCCAGTTTCTGACATTCAAGGTGACCTGACTTATTATATGACAAAAAAAAAAAGTCAGAACAGTAAAAAATATTTTGAATCCACAGCATAGAAATAAAGAGGAATAAATTAGATATGTAATTAATAAATAAAAAAAAAACATTATAGGGTGTGCTGTTATATGAAAATAATTAATGTTATGGTATAATACCATTGGTATTGTAAGGAGGAGTCGTACGGCTGGTGATCCATGTGCAGCGTGAATTTATTAACAGATCGTACACAGACAGGCAGGGTCAAAGCTCGGCAAAACGATATCGAAGGGCAGGCACAGAATCATAAACGAAAAGGCAGGCAGAAGGTCAGGGCAGGCAGCAGACAATCGGAGAGACAGAGTATCAGAACAGAGTCAAAACCGGAAAACAGAATAACAACAAGGAAACGCTCAGAATGACAGCAAACGCTAGTCGAGACTTCGCACTGAGGGAAAGTTCAGGTTCAGTCTATATAGCGTGGGAAATGGGAAACAGCTGGTGGCGTAATTAGGTCGGCGCGGGGCTTTGTGGGAATAGTAGTCCGGATGTGCCTAATATTCCGGCGATGCTTCTCGGTTTTAATTTTATTTAAGAAAAACACCATACTATTTATCATTTTATATTTATATTTATATTTAAAGTGGATCTATGTTACAGTGGTTTTGTCCTATCATTTGCCTATTGTCTGTGTTGTATTGATACAGCTTATCATGTTTCTTTTATGTAATTGATTTGAACTAAATTGAATTAATTGAAGTAATTGAACTAAATCACCGTTTGATTTATAATTCAGTTATAAGTCTGCCATTAATTCCAGTTTAATTCTAAAAAGCTTATTCCATACAATTTAAATACTGTAATGTATGTTTAACAAGATTTTTTAAGAAAGTTTCGATATTTCTGATATGTTTCTATAATACCAATGTCAGTTTCAATGGAAAGTTCAAGTAGAAGGAATTTATGGAGGATTTCTTGACTTTTTAGATTCTTGCAGTGGAAATTGACACCCCTGAGAGATTCAGTGCCACTGCAGATATAGTCATACACTTGCTTGACACTAATGATAACGCTCCAAGGTTCTCCTCTGATTTCTATATTGCACGAATCCCAGAGAACTCACCAGGTGGCTCCAATGTTGTGTCTGTGACTGTAAGTAAAACCAATCTATTTTCTTATTTCTTATTAATTATAGTGTGGTATTGAAATGCGGATCATTCACCCAGGTAGTACAAGATATGACAAGAAATATAGCGAACTGCAAAATATATATATATATATATATATATATATATATATATATAAAAGTATATTAGGGAAGTATATATATATATATATATATATATATATATATATATATATATATATATATGCACAATACACAATATATACAGTGTGTGTGTGTGTGTGTGTGTGTGTGTGTGTGTGTGTGTGTGTGTGTGTGTGTGTGTATAACTCATGAAAAAGTTTAACCAAATCTAACCTAGTTGTGCAACATTGAAAGTGTTTATTTAATTTTGTGTTTAGCTCATGAGCTGATTTACGTCATATAATTTCATCACTTTTTGTCATTGCAATGACATTAACCTCTTGCAAGTTATATGACAAAATGAAGTTATATAACACTACCATGTCTTTCGTTTGGATTTCATCTGCATATTTATATTGTGTAATGATCCCATTATTTTGAATGACAAGAGGGGTTTAAATTCTGGATGAGATTAAAATTCCTTTGGCTAAATGTTATATTTATTCTACAAAATATTTATGTGTCAGTTATAACAACAACTGCAAGTTGTAAATGTGATTAGCCCTCGGTCTGTGTGCATGAGCAATATTCTGATCCCTGATCTACTCTATTCATAGTTCTTAACCTTGACCACAAAACCAATATAAATCAATAACTAAGGTGATATCATTTGATTAGTAGGAGCTCAGTGACATTATAATAATAATTCTAGCTATGACTTGATATGATAATAATATCATCATAGCAATATTTAGTACTTCTTGTTTTATACTTGTGTAATTAGGCATGTGGTAGCCTAGTGGTTAAGGTTTTGGGCTACCAATCAGAAGGTTGTGAGTTCGATCCCAGGTCCACTAAGCTGCCACTGTTAGTCCCCTGAGCATACCCTTACCCTCAATTGCTCAGCTGTATAAAAAAGAGATAAGGGCTCTCGATAAGGGCATCTGCCAAATGCTGTAAATGTCATTAAAATGTCTTTTTTCCCTTGATAATTAATTGATCACCTTATGCTCTGCCTCCAGGCTAAGGATCCAGACTCTGGTTTGTGGGGTGTTGTCAAATACTCCATCCATGGCTCAGGATCAGATCTGTAAGTAGATTTGTTCTGTCGTATGTTTCTCCAGCAATATGTACTTTATGCAGTGGAAACTTACACAAACCTCAAGTTTTATAAACTGTCTTCAGTCAAAAACAAAGGGGCTTTGTTAAATATTGTGTTTTTGGTCATAATACAATGGCTTTTTATGTAACTAATGGTTTCGCAGGAAGATAAATGAAATTCAGACTTTCCAAGGTAACACAGTCCGGCATGGTTAAGATATTTTTCCTTTTAAACATTATAAATTTAAGTAGTGTTTATGATATTTAGGTTATCAATTTGAATTCATTAAGATTAGTTCATTGCTATACATTAAATAGTCTCATAATCTCATAACTGCAATATATCATATACTCTCATATATTATGTTCATTGCAAAATAGAAAAAAATAATAACTGACGTTTACTATGTAAATTATTTATAATAATAGGAAAACTTGTAAAACCCATTAATCTATTAATATCTCAGTGCTGAAGTTTTGAGGGTTAAAAAAGTTCATGTTAAAAGTAAAGTTATATACATGTCGAAATCTGTTGAAACAAACCTTTACACATGATTTCTTTTAATTACATGGTTGTTATGAAAGGCTTATTATGTAGCCCTATGATCAAATTATGTAATGTTATAAATAAGGTACAATCTTCATGTGTAAAAAATATTTTTACAGAATTTGCTTTTATGGTTTTCAGATTGCTTCAAAATCTTTAAAGCTCAGACGGTGTAATTCACTCTCCTGTGTGTGCTCATTTCCTGCCTCTTTATACGTCTGCAGTTTCTTCATCCAGTCAGATTCAGGAATCATCTACACCCAGCCCTGGGCCAGTTTGGATGCTGAGGTAAAATCCAAGTACAATTTCATTGTTAAGGCTGAGGACACCGAGGGAAAATTCAGCCTGGCTGAGGTTTTTGTCACAGTTCTGGACATCAATGATCATCCACCTGAATTCAATGAGAATATTTTAGAGAAAACAATGATTATTGGTGCACATGTGAAAATCGAGGTCAGGGAGGTTTTGTTTGTTTCGTTATTTGTATATTGTAAAATTTAAATAAAGGAATTGTAAAATGTATTTGCAAAATATATATATATATATATATATTTTTTTTTTTTTTTGTTCAGGCAGTAGATGATGATGCAGAGGAGCCAAACAATGTTATTGAGTATTCCATCATGAAAGCAGAACCAGACAATATATTTGACATTAATGCAGAGACAGGGGAAATCAAACTGAAGCCATACATCAAGTCAATGGATATAGTGCACAACATTACAAATCAGAAAGACTGCACCTGGTCTGTAGTGGTCCAGGCCAGAGACAGAGGCTCTCCATCTTTCAGTACAACCACACTTGTGAAAATTGATATCATAGAAGCGGTATGTTGTAGCTCTCTAATTATACCTTGATACCATTTTAATCAGTAAAATTTTGTTGATTAAGTTTGTGATATTATTCTATTGCTTTTGCAGATCAAAAGCAGAATTATTTCCTACTTCTTGAGCCTAAGATCACAACCCTGGACTGTTTTTGCTATATGTTTCAGCACTGTCATCCTCATGATCTTATTGGCAGTTTTCATATCTACGATAATTTACTGGAACTCTGTGAAAAAGTCCCGGGTCCACCCACAGTGCAAGATCAGAAAGATTACAAGGAGGCCTTAAATATGATTCTCTCTTCCAGCACTGCACAAATGCATTTTGTTGTCATCACCAATGTTAAGCTACTTCACTTATTTCTTCCATGAATCTTCCATCTTTTCCTTTCACTTTCAGATGATCCATCACAATAGCAGTCTGTAAAAGAGAACAAGTGCTAAGCACTGTAACAGTAACACTTTTAAAAAATAAATAAAGACATCCATTGGAGTTAAAATTCTTATCTGATAGCTAAGACTATTTGATCTCATTTCTGGGTGCCTTATTTAACCCTTCTGATCTTGTATTAATGTGCAATAGGCTCTGACATACAAATTTCTTTTAATCAAATTCCAAAAATCAAATTGTGGACTCAATTATAATCATATTATGTTCCCAAGTTCTACATTATTATTTATTTACCTTTATTTCCTTTTATTAACAATACCTTCTGTTCATCTACACATAATATGCTGTGATATTGCTAGCATATGTGTGATAATCTCAACAATGTGTGTGTTGGCTGCTGTTGAGTTAGTCTATTTTATGCTTTCAGTCCCATGGACTTGATATTTCTTTGTGCTCTTTTACAGACTCAACTCAATGACCCATTGGCATCTTTTTTAATGAAAAGAAGAGAAAATCCCATGCAAATCCTTGGCATGCTTGCAACTGTCATTATAGCTTTGGTTTTTGTGACAGTCTTGATCTCTACGGCTATTTTTATGCGTAATAAAAAGTCTAACAAGATTTTGCCTTCTCGACGGATCATCAAAAAAAAACATAGGCAATGCAAACAATGGAACTTCTATAATCCCTTTAAACAACAGAATAATAGTGAAAGGTTCATGAAAGAATCTGAGGTCCCAGAGAATGTCAACTGTAACAATAACAGTGTGGGTGTGCATCACTCCCCACCCCTGCCACCTCCACTGCCAGGCTTTCTAAGACGTGCAGATCGGCCTTGGGCAGTGCCAACTGTTTCTGCACCAATGGCAAAGCAAAAATCTTTCAGGAACAAACAGAGCCATGTGAACACAGCACTGGTGTCTGAGCTCAAATTAAGACTTGAGCAGAAGAAATTAATAAACCAATACTAGTGCTTCAAGTGTATGTGTATATTTGAAATATGCACATTTTACACACTTACATCTTCCTTGATGTTCAGTGGGGATGAGAGAGGTGTGTGTAAACTTTGCCAATCATTTGGTCTTGTATCATATGATATGAGCAATATATAGCTTACTTGTCCTGAGGATAAGATCTCAGCCTTCATTTCTGTTATACTGCCAATCACGTCATCTAATTGGTTCTTAATGCTTTTAAAGTTGACAGCAGACTCCAACTATACAAAACTACCATTTATTGTAAAAGTCATACCACAGATGAAATTCTAATGAATTTTAGGATGGCCAATCCTGATCAACAGTTGAATCTTCTGTTTTCTGGTGTTGTTTAAGACTTTGGTATTTTAACCATTTTTTATTAAATTTTTTTTTAATTTTCCTGTTACATTTAGGACAGTTTGATAGACAACAATTCACGCAATGAACTCTTTGTATATATAAGGTGTCTTAGTTTGGTGTTGGGACATCATGAGCGGAACAACCTCCATGGTACTGATTCTGCATAGCCCTGGAACTCTATTGAACTATTCTTCAAACAATTCCTCAGTTATTCTTTTAATGATGTTGGTGGAGAGCCAAAATATGTGCTCAACTTGGGTGAGATCTGGTTATAAAGGCTATAGCACATGTTTTTCATAATTTTCTCATCAAACCAATCATTGAGACCTCATACCCTGTGCGCCAGATGGGTTAGAATACAAATGTTTCATTATGGGATGAAGGTGATCAGTCAAAAGTACTGTGTTGATTTTCAGTAACCCTCTCATCCAACGGGTACAATTTCCTAATTTTCTCCTGCCATAGTTAAAAATGAGGCTTCCAAAAAGCAACCTTTATTCTACAATATGTGCTATAATGAACATACTGTATTTATACAACCATCTGTAATTGTTTGGTGTTTTGGTGTCTTTCTATGTGAAATAAATTCAAAGAATACGAACTTTAATTAACACGAAATGTCTAATATTGAATTGCCTATTTACACTATTTGAACTGAGGACTGTTTTGTCACTAGTTGTTTTATATTATTATATTATTCCTATAGAACACTAAAGAACACACAGAATTATATGAAGACAGGACTCAAACTCATATTTTGTGTATATACTGTACAAAGCTATATAAGTGTATATAAGCCATATAAGTGTATTTGTAGCAAAGGTATAAAAGTGTATCGTTACATTATTTTTAAAGGTTTGTCTTTATATCTACATGCCACAAAATGAAAGGGGTTTACAAATAATGTATAATAAAAAAATATGTAATTTATGTAAAATTGTGTATTAGAAACTATTTACCAGAAAAGGCATTAGCAAGCTCAGAAAACAAAACTTTAATATTTACAATTATAAGTATTTATATTCAATTTTGAAGGATGTGTATGCTTATTGCTGATGCACAAAAAGCCCACATGTTGTGGAATTATACCATTAAGAAGTTACAGGATGATTTTTAAGTCAGGATTAAAACATGGAAAGTGCACCAGGGGGAAAAAACATTCAAAACAATGATATATTTATTTTAAGCTTTAACATATACTTTGGAAACCATTAGTTGAAATCACTTTGGAGTATGAACTCAGAACAACCTGGAACTTATCAGGCTTTTATCCTAAGCCCTGTATAAGACTTTGGATAAAAACGTCATAAGCAGTCTGTGAGACCCGAAGTGTAGCTCAGGGAACTCTATGATTATTGTTAATGGAAGCTGTAGCACATCTACATATTCCATTAGTGACAGCTGGGCAAGGACAAGTGAAATCTTTTGAAAGTCAAATCGTTTGATGGAAAGACCTTCCCTGCATATGGGACAGTGGAGTAGAACACTGGGGATCAAACAATGGACTTAAATGAAATAAGTAGAGAAAATGAAGATGGTAGATAGTTGATTGGTAGTTCCTTTAACATATCCTTTTCTATGATGATTACCACAAAATAAATGGTTTACAATTTTAATATAACATATATATCTCAAAAATAAATACAAAAAATAAATACAAAGAATATAAATATACTGGCATTCTTTTAGTATATCATATTTAATTTTTCATTCTCACAACACAATAAATTATTGATTGCTGAAAATTAGCTTTGTACCAATACAATAAAGATGACATTATGTCTCTAAGTATTCCTTATTGTCTACCTCTTTTGCTATTAGTTGAAACACCTGTGGGGATTTCTCCCCATTCAGGACCTGGTAAGATTTGGCACCTCCAAAAATCAAAGGTGACACTGTGTCCCAATATTATCGTACACTGTGTAAGATAAAGGAACTGATCTCCCATGGTAATTGGCTGTAGAGGTACATCTAGCAAAACACTGTAAGCTGATTGAGCTGAGATGATTTGCTGACAAATGAAGCAATGATCTATGAATGGCATTGATAGTCCTATAACGGTCACAACCACCCTATGCACAGGGTATGTCTAGTACAGTTATCTAAAGCCTGTTAACAATAACCTCTGAACATAACTCTATAGAGCATAAAGCAATATCCAGATTGTATGATAAGATAATCTTATTTCTTGCAAAAAGTATAGTTGGTATTAGTAGACTAGAGTACATTGAAAAAGGAAAGGTTGTGGTAATAGCACAGGTAAGTGGTGTAACATTGTACTGTCTAATCTTCAGCGTACTCAGTCTTCATATGCATTCATATAAAATATTTATTTTTAGGACACAACACAAAAATCAGTTGCACAAGTTCCACATTTGCTAAATAAACAACTACAGAATCATAAGTAACGTTATATGTAATAATCTATTAGTGTTTCAGAATTTACAGTAATAACAATCATCATTTCAATCACTATGAGAGAATAGTGAAATGAAAAATACATGTCCATTAGTCTTTAATTGACTGACAAATTCTGGCCAATCTATGTCAATATGAAGATGAAATCCTAACATAATAAATGTATATTTTAAATACAAAAAAAGTATATTAATGTCACAGATTTGAAGGACCAGTAGTTTGTGTGTGTGTTTGTGTGCCTGCATGTGTGTGTGTGTGTGTGTGTGTGTGTGTGTGTGTGTGTGTGTGTGTGTGTGTGTGTGTGTGTGTGTGTGTGTGAGTGTGTGTGAGTGAGAGAGAGAGAGAGAGAGAGAGAGAGAGAGAGAGAGAGAGAGAGAGAGAGAGAGAGAGAGGTGCATGCTTCAGGGATTCCTCAACCACAACCCCACCACCAGCCATATGGACTAGTCATTTAATTAAAATTGTGTCTATAGTAAAAGAGAACATTAAATAAAAAACATATTAAATCACAGTGAGAGACTCCTTCTCATTGTATTCTTAGTTACTAACTGGAATTGTTGAGTAATGTTCATCACTGCAGTTTATGTATAAACTTTGTGAACTAATATGCTGGTGCTGGTTTTGAGTGTAAATGCCTAGGCTGGTTGATGGTGGAGTTGTGATTGAGGAAAATTGTCAGCATGAGTATTCATTTGGATGTTCTTCGATCTTATTGATGGATTCAGAGTCCAGGCTAGACCTAGCTGATAGCAATCTATTGGACTCCTCTGGATTAAGTTTAGAGAGATAGTCCCCATCCAGGCCTTTGGCTTTTGTGCTGGGGGAGATACTCTCAAATGTTACAAATGAATCCTGAGCATCTTTGGATTTTTTGCTCAGAAGTTTCTGGATTTTCCTTTTAAGTGCACCACAACAGACGACTACAGTCAGAGGCACAGCTATCACACAGGCAACTGAGATTACAACTACATTAATTAGCTTTTGGGTCCCACTAGCACTTGCTGCTGCATCTGTAGAGAAGATTACACACTGCTCTTTCTTAGGAATTAGCCCTTTTACACAAACACAGGCAATGTATTTGGTTTTAGGAACCAAGCCCTCAATGATGATCCTATTGTTGCCAGGACTGACATTAATTCTGCGCATGTCTCTCTCTCCAAATACTGCGTAGAGCACACTAAAGGCAGTTGTTTTGTTGGCTTTTGGAGCTCTCCAGATTAGGCACACAGTATAGTCTGTATCTCCAATCACTTTGACTGAGCGAACAATTCTGTCAAAGTCTTGCTGCAGAGAGGATGTATTGGCTGCTAGGTTGCTCAGATTGGTCTCTAGCAATCGATCATGACTTGTTGGTTGTGCATTTCTTTCTCTCACTGGAATTGTGTCACTCTGCAATCCAGGATAAGAACCACTGTAACCCGTAGGACTTCTTGTTACAGGAACAAAGGAAGGTCTTGTAGAGATATATTTGGTAATACCTTTTTCATTTTCAACAGGGTTTTGTATGTCTTCTTTGACTTTCTTTACAGATCCAGTTCCATTGTCTAACTTTGGAGCCTTGCTTATGATTAAAGCAATTGCAGCCTCTGCACTCCCAGCATAGTTTGATGCTTTGCAAATGTATTTCCCAGAGTCATGGAAGGAGACAGCAGGCACATTAAGAATAGACCACACAATTCCATCTTTAGAGTTCTCTTGTTTGACTGCAAAATAACAATGAAAGATGATATATACCTGAACAATTGGAAGCCATGAATAACCAGCATTATAAATTACACTTAAATACTCCAGTGTGATTCTGGGCCATCAACTACAGTACATTGAATTACTGATGCTGGATAATGTATCTTGAACATTGATTACTGTGTTAACATACCTGTCCCATTCAATATTTTCCCATCCACCCTTCTCCATGTCAGCTTGGGCATGGGGACGCCAATAGCACCACACCGCAGTAACACATTGTTGCCCACTGTGCTCCTAATGCGGGATACAGCTGAATGAACCTTGGGCTCCTGGCATCGCCGCAGGTCAGCATCACTGAAGTGAACTCCTGAGAGACTCTCTGGAGCAGTGCACCTCAGGCTGGTGTCAATGAAGGCCACAGACAGTGATGGAGACTTTTGGAATTGGACCAGGTCATACAACCGACAGTCACAAAGCCAATGATTATCATGGAGTCCTAAGGCAAGAAGAAAATAAATTCCCTTTATAAGAAAGTATAAGAGAAAACTAGGGCTGTACACATAATCATAATACACAAAAACAGTTTACTTCTGCAGGGGAGTAGTCAGACCTTTTACATCATCATAGACAGGTTAGACCTAATGAGATTATTAGGGAGGTAATCTAGGGTGAAGCAAAGTACTAAGAATCAGTTCACATCTGTAGAAAATGACAAAATGTTGATCAGCCTTGTCTACGGATTGAGTATGATTCCCTTTAGAGTATGAAAGCACACATTTATGCAGCATATGTATGTCCTCTAGCAAGATACAGAAAACTCAATGCTAAATTTGGTAGTGTTACAAATTCAATATCCTAGGTAAAGCTAATAACAATCTGAAGAAAGAATATCTTAGCTATAGCCATGGTGTTAAAAAAACCACACAAATTCCATAGCTTTTTCTGAAATTACTACATATTGTCTACAAAATGTATTGATTAACATCACGTAACATAAGGTTTTGTTTTTTTATTAATACAATTATTTAACAATGCTATAATTACCAAGAATCATTTTTGAACTCTCTGCTCCTTGACTGGGTTTGATGGTCATCCAAGTAGAAAGGACTTCAGATGGCATCGTCACCAGGTGATTGCTGGAAAGATCCAGGTATGTTAAAGATCTAATGTACTTTGCTGCCTCTGCAGGGACTGAAGAGAGTTTGTTACTGTGCAAGTCAAGGAGCTTCAGATTGGGCATATACTTTAAACACTCCCAAGGAAAAACAGTAAGAGCGTTTCCATCAAGCCTGAGCTCTTCCAGACTGTTCAATCCACGGAAGCTGTCCACATTCACCGATGATAATACATTGAAGGACAGCCACAAAAACTCCAGACTGGTGAGATCTTTAAATGCTTCACTGGGGATCCTCTTTATAGATGTTTTCTCTATTCTAAGCTTGGACGTGTCAGTGGGGAAGCTGGCAGGCACCAGGGATATCTCAGGGTCATTACAAATCACACTCCTAGATAAATGAGAGGGAATGGTTAATGGTAAATTGTGAACTTGTGAGTGATATACATTTTATGAATCAGAAAAAGCTACAAAGGAAGGGTGTTACAGATCAAGTGTATCAAATGCAATAATTAATCTGCAAATTAAAAGACAGGGCCAAATATTTTGGTTGAGATGATTTTAAGTAATCAAATTATCCAATTATATTTTATATTAACAATGCAAACTGTCTTTTACACAAATATTTTAAAGCACTCACCTGGACCTAGATCCATCACTCAGGTTATGATAGAGACAGCTGCACTGAGAAGGACATGAGGTCTGTGCAGGTGGAAATCCTCCCGATGCAAGCAACAGAGCAAAAAAAACAATGGCCATCATCTTTACTCCGCTATTTCAACACACATGAATAAGTCTTACTGAAGAATCTCCACTTTTGCAATTATTGATATTGCAGCAGCATTCTATAGTCTGTCGGGCTCCATGTACCATCCTGCTCTCGCTAATACTTTCTCAGATTTAAAAGAGAGAGATGAGAGAGAGAGAGTGTTTTATAAGCCAAAAACACTCGTGTATTGGTCATAATGCAGACTGATTCACCCACACATATTTAATCTGTCCCACTGTGGCAGTTAAGCCCATAATTTTTGCTGCAAATCCCAGAGATTTATTTGGCGAACAGCAGTATACACAAATGGCTGTTAATGGATATGTATCCTAAGAATAGTACAGACAGTGCATCTGAAATAGCATTATTATACAGAATAAAGAACTGAATGCTTAATTAGTGCTGTTGCACTTGACACAAAGTTCAACAAATTAAAAATATACTACTTACCACATTTCTTCATTTTTTTTTATATTTATTTATTTATTTATTTTTATTAAAAAAATTAATTAAGAAGAATAAACAGTCTTCTGTCTAGCTCTATAGTACTTGAATTTTTGAAAAGCACATAAAGTATTTTAAGAAATGTTAAGAGGATTTGGAGCTCAGTTCCAATTTGCTTGTAGTAGTAGGTAATAATAGGCTCAATAAGAGACTACTAAGAAGTATTTCAATGTTGCATATAAAAACACTTAATATTTATGTTTTCCATTGCATCACAATGAGATGTGTGATCTTAAGAAAAACATGAAGCTGATTAGTTCATGTTCTTATAAAGAAACTAACTGGGTGCACATGATGAATAACATATTTTAAAATGAAATAAATAAATAAATAAATAAATAAATAAATAAATAAATAAATAAATAAATAAATAAATAGCAAACGTTTTAACATGAGCATGAGAATTAAGGCTATGAAATGTTGAGTGACAATTTTTTTAATACAAAGCATGTTGCTGAACCTCAACTTTTAATCTAGAAGAAGAAAAAGAACATGTAAACATTTCAGATATTATATATATATATATATATATTTTTTTTTTATAAAGACTATGTAGAGACTACCTCCTCAGATGTGACCAATCAGATATGAAAAAAATGAGTGCTGTGGTGGGCTGGGTCGTGTGTCATTCACCACAGATCAAGGAAGGACCACTGAAAGGCTTGCTGTGGAGCTGAATGAGCGCTTTGTGTAAACACCTATTAACGACGCAATGCCTGATACGTTCATTAAGAAATTCTTCACTGGATTGGGACTTTTGCATAACGACATTCTTGCCTTTTTCTCACGAATATCCTAAACCCTTTCTCCTGATCACACACACAGTGTCGGGTCTGTGATTTCTGGAATTTTTTTTTCTAATTATTATTATTTTCTGAATACTACAGTACATTTTAAAAAACACCGATATGGTTCCTTCTTCCCTTCTGCCGGAGGGATTCTCTGAACTGGATGTTTTTGCACTGGGATCATGTCTGCTTGTGGAGGGTAAGAAAACATGTTGATGAGCTTTTTGATACACGACGCTTGAATGTAACGTGTAAGAATTGTGATGTACTGTAATGTAATGTGCTTCCTGCACGTTTGCGTAACTGTCCATCTGAATTGACCACCGTTTCGTCTCTCGTGTGTTCTGAAGGTCTCCTTGGATTGTTAATGAATGCTGTCACCGTTATTGCTTTCTTAAAAATACGTGATTTACGGACTCCTAGTAACTTCCTTGTATTCAGCTTGGCTTTAGCAGATATGGGCATTTCTATAAACGCCACCATTGCAGCCTTCTCAAGCTTCCTGAGGTAATTTCTGAAATTCATTTCTACAAAAGAGATGATCCATGTTAACTTTCATACATTTTATAAGATGTTTGGTTAGTTAGGAAAAATAAAGTGGGGGTGGGCAATAAAAAACCCATTCACATTATAAACATGTTATGGCTTACACATTAGACATGCACAACATAATCATTTATCTTACCTGTTGCTTTATTTTTCAAAGTCTAACCAATATTTTTGTGTGATAAATTAACTTACAGATACTGGCCTTATGGATCTGAAGGATGCCAGACCCATGGATTTCATGGATTCGTAACTGCCCTCTCTAGCATCCATTTTATTGCAGCCATTGCTTGGGACAGATACAACCAAAACTGTACCAGTAAGGACCACCTCAGCATACATCATTTTTAAGAACATTACCCAATGGTTGACATATTTGGTTCATTATTTATGTTTACAATAATTCTGGCTAATTATTGGCACTAAACAGCTGTTTATTAACAAGTTTTCCATTGAGTTTTGGATTAATTCTATTCCAGTCAAAACAGTTAACAACTATAAATATTACCTCTTTAAGAAACATAAAACAAAACAAATAAACTGGAAATGCTTCATGGAACTCTTGGGGTGCTATTTTAAGAGCCACTGCTTTAATGAGATTAAGGATTATAATTATATTTGGAACTATTTTCCTTAGTTTGGACAACACAGTAAAAAGACCATCTGCTACACGTCCTATTCAGCAAGCTTTCATTCCACATGGCTATAGAGTAACGCATTCACCCAACACAATAGAGTCTGTGAATAGCTGCCATTTTGAGTTTGTACACAGAGTCCTAATTAAGAATATCCAAAAGATTCAAGGTCCACCAAGAACAAGAGCAGGGATTACAAACAGAAAACAATCAAAATGCATACACTTACTGAGCAATTTATAAATTCACTCTTCACATGCAAAATCCAGGTCTCAAATCAAGAATAGACATTTAGATATTTTAATTGTTTAAGCAATCAATAACAAACACCTTGGATATAAGATCACATGTTCCAATATTTTTGATCAAATTGGGGGGGGTTCAAACAAAATGTTCTAAAATATCAGGAAATAAATCCTGTGGTTATGATCGTCCATTTCATATTTATCTTTTAATCCCAAGCAAATATGTATTGTCTCAACCCCAGTTTACAGCAACAACAAAAAGAATTGTCCTTGCTGTTCCACTACTTGTAAAGGGGACTGTAATGGCAGTGTGTGAGGAAAATGCTCAATAGTGGAAATGGGGGATGTGTTTGAGTCAATTTTTTTTTATTCCATAAGGATCAAAGTTGCAGTGGAGCTGGGCCATCACCATAGCCATTTTTATTTGGCTCTTTACTGCCTTCTGGGCAGCTATGCCATTGATTGGTTGGGGAGAGTATGACTATGAGCCCCTGAGGACCTGCTGCACTCTGGACTTAAGCAAAGGAGACAGGTATGAGACATTATTTTTTTTAATATAGGTTCTTGTTTTGATCAATGCCCCAAAATTATTCAGATTATTTATTATATTATAAATAATACAGTACATACCAGTTACCAGCAATTTAGGCCCTGACATACAGTACCAGAACACAATGTTTACTGACATAATGTAATCTCTGTTCTAGTTATTTGAAAGTGCTCCTGTCCTAACCAAGCCCGCCTCTACCTCTACCACTTTTTGAATATGACTGATATGTAATGATAATAGCTTTTTTTTAACCAATACTGAGTGTCGCACACTTAATGTGTGAAGTTGTACTTTTCCTGACATATGGTTAGACTTACTAAACTGATAAAAGCTTCTCTTCAAACAAAATCAGGCTTGCAAACCCTGATGTAACACTACACAGTTACAGTACATGGCTATTTGAAAAGAAAGAATTTACGGCCTTATAATGATCAGTATTCTGAAAATATTCACATCACTGTACTTTAATAGCACATATAACCCTGACTGTTTTTACAAAGGCTTGTTTCGTGTCTATTCATCATTGTGAAATTTTATTAATGTATAAAAAGCTAATCTAACAAAAAAATATATTGAACTTATTTAATTAGTGTAGTATAGTAATGGGGTTAGTTAAAATATGATGTATCCTTGTGCTAGAATTTTAATATTCAACATGTAGAAAGTGCTGCAGATAAAAATATGTAATATCTTTTGTCTGTGACACTGGGTTGTACATTTGTGCAAAATAAAAAAAGTACAATAATCCCATGTATTCTGCTTAGGAACTATGTCACCTACCTGATACCAATGGCCATTTGTAACATGGGAATTCAAGTGCTTATTGTGTTCTTCTCATACAAATCCATTAACAAGAAATTCAAGAAGATGGGCCAGCAAAGGGTAAGAAAATGCTTAACATATGTCAGTGTTTGTGACTAGCCTCATGAAGGCTTACTTAACATTTTAGGACCATATTTATATAATAATATAATATACAATTCTTGTTGATTGCACAATTTAGTTACATAATGTGTTAATATCTTAATTATTTTTATAAGTTAGTAGATGGTATAAAAAATTAAAGAAAAGCCTTTAATCGTGATCTGATCATGTGTGTCTTAACCATTGACTAATTTGACTAGCACATTCAGACAGGCTCCATTACTGAATGTACTTCTCTGTCCTCTTTACAGTTCAACTGTAGCACTCCTATAAAGACGCTGCTGTTCTGCTGGAGCCCTTATGGGATCCTCGCCTTCTATGCTGCTGTGGAAAATGTGAATGTTTTGTCTCCTAAACTGCGAATGGTAACACTAAGTATCCATTTAATAAAAATTATAAGTCATAAAGCATAATATATATTTTTATTTTATCAAAAGCACCATTGCATTTGAATTTATACAGATTTTAAAGTATTATTAAGGTAGAATATATGTGTGTCTTTGCAGATTGCTCCTATTCTGGCCAAGACCTCACCGACTTTCAATTTTTTTGTTTATGCACTTGGAAATGAGAATTATAGAGGAGGAATTTGGCAGCTGCTCACTGGACAAAAGATTGAACCTTCTGCTACTGAGGCTAAGTTAAAATAAACAAATCATGTCATAATCATTCAATCATTTATTAAACTGGGCAGTCTTAGGAAATGTAACAGTACTTACATATTACATCATAAATGATTTATTTCCTTCCAGAAACAATATGATTACACTCCAGATTGCAAAACCTTTCACTGACAATGTCCATGTTAAGGCTAAAAAAGAGTTTAGAATTTTATGCATTTTAATGATACGGTAATTACCAGACAAGAGGTGATACTTTAATTATGTATGTCTCTCATCCAGAACATCTGACTTCCTCCTACATGTCTTCATATAGTCAGTATCTTTAACATTTACATATGTGAAACTTTATGGCAAAGGTATTTGGACACCTCACAATCAGACCCATATGGGGTTTCCCTAAACAGATGCCACAAAGTTGGAAGCAGATAAATGTCTATAGGGTTTATGCATGCTGTAGTATTTTGGTTTCCCTTTAAGAATCCAGTTCCAGCATGATGATAGCCCTGTACACAAAGCGATCTCCATGAAAATGGTTTTAAGATGAGGATGATTTGCAAAGGTTGGTGAGGAAAAATTAGAGATTGCTGCACAGAACTTTGACCTCATCCCCACCTCATCTTTGGGATGAAATGAAATGCAGACACAAATAACCACCAACGAGTCTGGATTCACAACTGCTCTTGTGGCTGATTGCACACAAATCCTCACAGTCATGCTCCAAAATCTAGTATACTAACAAGGAGTTTGGAGGTTATTAGAACAGGGACCAAAGGGGACCAACTTCATATTAATGCCCAGGGTTTCAGAATAGGATGTTCAACAATTATATATGGATGTGATGGTGAGGTGTCACACACATTTGGCCAAATAGTATAAATGAAAAAAGAAATTCTACCAATGTTACCACTCCGTGGCTTAATGAAAGAGTTCTCTACATTAATAGATTTAGATGATAAAATAAAGGATTTTAGAGATATACAGAGAAACATACAGTAGATACATAATACTTTAACTATTGAAGTAAATTACTATAATTCAGGCAGAAATTAAAGCCAATAAATGCCACATATTGTGGTATAGTGTTATATATATATATATATAGTGTTAATGATTTATTCCTGCGGTAAACTGTGACGATACTGTATTGTCATGATTTTCAGTGAATTTAATACTGTGAATGTGAGCTAATGTTATGCTCTATTAATATCTGTATTACAATCATTTGTACTGTAGTTAATGACATGCACTGTGATGTGATTTAAAGAATTATTAGACAGTGTAAAGTAGGGTAATCTCACAAAGCAGAATGACACCATACATATAAATCAGTGGGAGAGAGGGAGGGAGAGATAGAGACAAAGAGAGAGGCTGAAATCATGAGTTTCAGGTTCATGATATTTTGCTGCCTGAGAAACTCTAGTGCATTACACACAGTATGTTGTTATTACTTGTCACTATTTTATGTATTAATTCTTGAGAAGTATGTTGTTAATGCCTTATCAGTATCTTCTATATCATTATCAATAGATACATTTGTGAATGTTTGTCAGAATGTCATTTATCAATCATATCACACCAACCACCATGTTTTCTACAGAATTTATGACTAACAAACCCCTTTCTTTTGATTTAGTAATGTTATAATTATATATTTAGTAAAACTGTAGTGCACCTAGTGTTTTGATCCACTGGTTATCATGGATATGCTCTGAAGTTTAACCAACATGTTAGTCAGAATCTGAATGTGTAATGCTTTTGAATTATCTGCATATTAAATTCTCTATTTTGCAGATGGATTTGTTCAACTTCAACTTTATTCAAATGACCAATAATCTTTGCATGGCATGTATCCAAGATACAAAGTGTGGTATTAAAAGTTAGTTTAACTTTTAAGTAAAATAAGTATTTTTTTTAATTTTGCAAACACTATTCAAACAAGAACTTGGTTAGTACAAGAACAAGAGCTGGTTGTTTAATGATGTCAATGCAAATGAGACAAATCTTTCAAAAATGTACCAAACAAACTGATCCACTCTCGATCGGTTCATTGAGCTTCAATACTACATCTTTGGAATATTATAAAATGCACATTCTATATTCTGAAAAAAAAGCATGTTTAGTAAACATTTGTGCATGTTTTTGGACTATCTATTTAATTCACAATTTTGGGAATTAAAAAAAAAACTTTAGCATCAATAACAGGGATAAATGATTATCCATAATTAGATCATCTCAAGTACAACTCAACCATAAAAAAGTGATATTGACTGGCTTTACAGGTAAAATATATACTGTATAACAAATAAATCAAACAAAAGAAAGTTTTTCTATGCGTATTTATTGTTGGTTTTTTTTGTTTGTTTGTTTTTTGTCCTTGTCATCTCTCTCTCTCTCTCTCTCTCTCTCTCTCTCTCTCTCTCTCTCTCTCTCTCTCTCTCTCTCTCTCTCTTTTCTCTCTCGCTCTCTCTCAGAGATGTTGCTCATATCGACCAGTATCTCGGAACAAATCATATTCATAAACTGTAGCCATTTGTTCTAATCTAAATCAATGTGGTGAAGTTCCTGAGTGGTGCAACAGAGAAACATTTGCCCTATCAGGCTTACAGGTTACAGACATAATCCTGACCCTGCCACAGATATCCAAGTGTTACTGTAGCATTCACCTTCCCTGATCGATAACTGCTGTATAATGGGAAGATGTGGTAAGTGGGTATAAATCCAGAAATCAATCCAATCGATACCCAACAATACTGTCATATAAAAGTCTCAGAGTGATTTTATTTTATGCAACATTTTACAGTACAGTGCACCATTAATAGTTGGTAACAATGTAGCCTAGGTTTAGGGTTAGTTTAGGTTACTTTACTCACATTCTGTTTTAACCAGACTTTGTCAGTTGAAAGAAAAGAATCTTATTAAATATAAGTCTGTAATCAACCATTTAAAATGCTAGGTCATATTGAATATAGTTTTGTTTGCTGTTTTAAATAACATTCACAGAAGTTGAGATTTGCTTCATGCATTTAACTTTAAATCAGTTAATTTACACAGTAGTGTGACCTTTTTTTTTTTTTTTGTCAAAGAGCCTTTTCACAGCCTTAAGCTTCAAAAAACAAAGTATTGATTATCTTAATAGAGAGTTCTCTAAATTCAGTTGCATGTGATCCTCCTGCAGTTCTCTTATTTCCTGAATGTTCCTTAAAATGACGTTTCTAAACCCAAAGATGAATCGTGTCATTTCTTACATTAGAAACCACGCGTAATTCCACTCTTTTAATCGGAGATCTATTTAAACTATGAGGTTAAACTCTTGTGTATTCCAATGTGCAAGAACAGGGACGTTGCTCTACCCCTTTTATTTGGTCACGACAATCAGTAAACCTTTGATGTTCCCCAGGAAACTTTTCCAGATAAATAATTATCTGATTACAGAAGATACGAAAAATAGAAAAATATAGACTTTCCGTTTCATTGTGTGTTATCACTTACGTCATTTGTAAAGCCAGATAAATCGAAAATATCCTGTTTACCATCTTTAATCATACGCCCCGTCCCCTCGCTCTGCTCCTCCTCCCTTAACTTCAGGCAATGGATCATTCATAATAGAACAATTTAACTGAGGACTGAAGCGAGGTGACAACCAGGCTATTGCTTACAACTATGTTAATGAATACATTTATATTCAGGTAAATGAGAACCCCCCCTAGGAATTTTTAAGTAGGCCATTTTTGTTAAATACTTGAGTTGAGCTATGACCCCGCTAATGTACATTCATAATGAACGATCTGGGAGTCTTACGAAAAAAGGGAGTGTGCTGTCTGACTATAAGCGCTGTACTTCTCAAAAACCTATAGATGTCACTATTGTCTTTCCAAAAAGGAGATGGACGATAACCCGTTCATATAATTTATTTTAACATAAGATGGCGCTAAACCCCACTGTGTAATTATATAAAAGGTTAAGAGAACTTTGTGAGCTGTGTTGTAATGGCATTTTCCGTTGCAATGTCACTGTATCAGTCTGTGAAACTGTATTGTATCCGGTTGTAATTGTGCAAGGTGGACAAGGTGCAAGCGGTAGAGGTTCAGTGCGACTAACCGAAAAACCCAGCGGAAATGGTAGCTGTCCACTTCAATGTGGTGCTGAAGTTCAGCTGCGTTTTCAACCAAGTAACTACACTGTGAAATCTCACATTAATATGTGCTCATAACAAATACGCCAGTCTAATACTCGGATCTTTCTCTTGATAAATCACAAGCAAGTATACTCCTATTTGAAAACTGCAAAGAATACTAATGACCCAGTCTTTTCTACTTTAAACGTTTAAAAATAGTCTCGCAAATAATTGTACAGACGCCGGATATTTTAGGGTTAGACTTTTCAAAATATTTTAGCCTGGAAAACGTCAGTTCTCCCCATTGCATAAATTGCCATGGCTTAATTTTACAGTTACAAAGTTATTCAAAGTCTATATTACAGGCAGAAGAAATAAAATGCAATACATGTATCAGAGTTCAGGGTAGACAGGGTAAATTTTAATTTTGCTTTTGGCTACTTAATGCTGTTTATCATAGCCCGTATCATAAGAGACTCGAAGTTTGCAGTACTAGTTGTTTTTTTGTAAAAAAAAAAATTAATATACAGATGTTTTGTAGCATATATTATTCAAGTGTACTTCAATAATTAGACTAATATATATTTAACTCAGACAAGCACATTAATTACTGTAATGTGATTTACGGAGCAATTAGCAAAGTGAAAGAATGCCACAATCCCTAATTAAAGAACTGAAAAGTAATTTATTTTAGTGTGTATTATGTTCATTACACTTACGCTACTGTTTTACAATATGCCATTGAAGAACATTTCTAATGATTAGTGGCGTATCATAGTTTTCAAAAACATCTATCACTTGTGAAGGATATTAGGAATGTTGTTACTTGTATTTGATTGTTGTTGTTGTTTTTAACGCATGCTAATTTGCAACTGAATCACATTTATTTGCAGGGCGTGGCTTTCATATGCTGTTGCGTTAAATAGCTTTAATAAATAGGGCTGATTGGGGAACCACTGGGGGGCAAGCACGAAGTGCGTCACGTCTCTGGGAAAAAAGAGTTGAATGGAATCGGCAATCACACATGCGAGTGTTTCCCCCACAGCAGCAGCAGCAGTGACGAGCTCAGCTGGGGTGATGGCTTGCCTTGTAACGCTATAGTCTATATTTATTCCTATAAAAGGTCGCAACATTTCGGCTTTGTGCGCCCACGGTGTCCAAAAAGACAACTTATCACAACATGGGACACGATCGGGTGTATTTCTAAACTGAACGCAAGTGTTTGAGCTCTCTTCACCATTTTAATTGACGGTTCGAGTTACAATGAAACTTTTGCCGCCGACGATAAAACGCGTTCAACTCAGCAGAGGAGAAAAGCGAGTGCTATGAAGGAGCCCAGCTGGCGAAGGTAAAGACGGAAAAGTTTATTAGAAAATCGCGATTTGGTCGTTTATTAGAAGCACGAAGGCATATTCATTCTGTGACAACAAACCAAAGTTTGCTTTGAAACGAGAAAAGTGTGAATAATGGCTGAAGAGGGATCTGGTGGCTTGGCGCAGTCTGCCGCGGTTAAACTCTCAGAGATGGGAGAAAAAACTAAACAACTAAGCACTGCTATTCAAGATCCTGAACGACAGCGGAGGATTATTTTAGTCATCGTCTGTGTGGCACTTTTGTTAGATAATATGCTTTACATGGTGATCGTACCAATTGTTCCAGATTATTTAGCCAGCCTAGAAAGTGAATCAACCAACTCCTCCAACAGTACAGAAAACTTCGACTTGCAGATTGGTGTCCTATTTGCATCCAAAGCCATATTGCAACTTCTCGTAAATCCTTTGACTGGCACTTTCATAGACCGCGTTGGATACGACATACCACTTTTTATTGGACTTTCCATCATGTTTGTTTCCACGTGCATTTTTGCATTCGCTGAAAACTACGCGACTCTTTTCGTGGCGCGGAGTGTGCAGGGTATCGGCTCGGCTTTTGCAGACACGTCAGGTATCGCTATGATAGCAGACAAATACACGGAGGAGGCGGAGAGGAGTCGGGCCCTGGGCATCGCATTGGCATTTATCTCGTTTGGCAGCCTGGCGGCGCCGCCCTTCGGCGGGGTGCTTTACGAGTTCGCAGGGAAGCGCGTCCCCTTTCTTGCCCTCGCCTTTGTCTGTCTAGTCGATGGTATTTTGTGCATGACTGTCCTTAAACCATTCTCCAGTAGAACCAGGGAAAACATGCCAGTTGGCACACCAATTTACAAACTTATGATTGATCCATATATAGCAGTGGTGGCAGGGGCACTGACCACGTGTAACATCCCCCTTGCGTTTTTGGAGCCCACCATCGCGAATTGGATGGAGGAGACAATGGACGCGTCCGAGTGGCAGATCGGTCTTACCTGGTTACCAGCTTTTTTCCCACATGTTTTAGGTGTCTACGTTACCGTAAAACTGGCAGCCCGGCACCCACACTTACAGTGGTTTTATGGCGCTCTTGGCATGGTTATAATAGGTGCAAGCTCCTGTACTGTGCCAGCTTGCAAAAACTTTGAGCAACTTATAATCCCCTTGTGCGGCATATGCTTTGGCATTGCGCTGGTAGATACGGCGCTGTTGCCCACACTTGCGTTTCTGGTTGATGTGCGCCATGTCTCTGTGTACGGCAGTGTGTACGCCATTGCCGACATCTCCTACTGTGTCGCATATGCTCTGGGTCCAGTTGTGGCTGGTAAGATAGTGCACGACCTCGGTTTTGTGCAGCTCAACTTGGGCATGGGACTCGCCAACGTGCTTTACGCACCAGCGCTGCTCCTGCTGCGCAACGTATGCCTCATGAAGCCGTCTCATTCCGAGAGAAATATGCTGCTGGAGGAAGGAGCAACAGGACTCTACGACACCATCCGATTAGAAGAGTGCCAAGCCAAGAAAAAGAAGCAGTGCTACAGCACAACAGACAACGGCGTATTTGCTGGAAACTCTCAAGATGAAGCATATGAACCCGAATTTGCATAAAAAGAACAATACTAATAAGTACTGTTCAATTTCAAGGACACACATTAATATACACAATTTAACCCCAAAATAGTCTTTACCTCTGTCTGGAAAACCAGCCTTCGATGTGTAGTCTAGTCATAGACTTGTATAGGAATTATCTTACTCTGGTGCAAAATGTGCAACATAAAATATGACTATATGCCGAATATGCTGTGTAACTCTAAGTCATCCTTTTTTCATGGTTGATCAAGAATTAATTGCATTTCACCTTCTTTTTAAGAATCAGACTACTGATTATCAGCATATTTGTAATCATTTGCTTCTACTTATTTTTCAAAGTATCATAGTGTGTTATTTTCCCTTTGCTCAAAAGCATCAATCAGTATTATATCACTGTTTTACAATGCGTTCAGGGATATAAATAAACGCACACGTTACAAATGTGCGTCATTATTCAAAAGATTCTTAAGATATTGTTGATTTGCCAGGTCTGTGCTGCTATAACTAATATGAAATGTCACTTGACAGATTAAATGATGGATCTAATGTGTAGCCTATCCTTCGTCTCCACTGTCTGTATGTAGTCTTTTAACATTGTGAGGGTGTATTTCTGGAATGCGTCAATGTATATTATAAATCACACCATGTACATAATGTGTATATCAAGTGTACATAATTAAAAATAATATATTGGGAACAGCCTTTTCTCTTTGTCGTTTTACGCATTTTGTGCGCAATTTTCTTGCCAATTATTTCTGCGCAGAAAACTCCGTAGGCGCAAAGACGCAATCATTAAAAAGGTTGAAATGAAATAACCCTTGAAAGGTTGAAATGAAATTACTTAGGAAAGCTTTGTTAAGGATGCTGTCAAAGTTGGGAGAGGTTTTTTCCCCAATACATAAAACATACATAAAATACATAATCTAGAAGTTATAAATTCAAGATTGACTTATTCACCATCAGTTAACTGACACTGATATAAGAAAAAGGAAACGGCCAGGAATATTGTGTGCTGACATTCCCTATTAAACATGTAGGTACGCATCCGCAATTGTCAAGATTATTCCCTTTTGGATGAAGTTAGGAAAGATGTATTTCCACAGTTAATAGAACATGTTAACCGTACACTCCCTGAGTGCTGAGAGCATCATTTACCTCTTTGAGACATTTCAAAACCAAGTAGAAAAAAGAAGTAGCATACGACATACATATTGCATAATTATAGTGCTATTCCTAAAGAGTAGGTACTGTAGTGCGCAGTTTTTCACTTGACGCATGAGGGCTAGTGGGAGGAGCTTCGAGCATCTTTCCCGAGCGGACTGTGGGACTCCAATACCTGGAGCGCAAACAGGGTTCAGATCTAATGCCAGAGGAACAGCTCTTTCCTTTCTAGGAAAAGGACGTCAATCATTTTGATCAACTTTTTAAGACTTTTCATGAAATTACAGCGCCGTTCTGGTAAGTAAAGAGCACTAAAAAAAATTGCCTTTTAGGTTTATTTTACATCTATTCATCTCTAGTCAACTGTGCATTAACGCTTCAGGGAGGCTTATTTTTCAAGTACACCATATTAATATGGTTATATATGCTTTAATCAAAAGGGAAAAATGTTGAGCTTGGAAAACACGTTCAGTGATAAACCTAGGGGCTTATTTTATTCCAGAGGGCAAAGAGGTAAAGTGTATCTGTGAAATTTCCTCACGTCTGACTGAACTCTGGAACTTTGAGCATGTCGGTTTTGGAAAAGAAGCCATCAAGGGACCAAGGGGATCAAAGTGTAAAGTGTATTTTACTACTATCTATTTTTCTAGGCTTAATTATAATTATTATGTATGCTTATAATTTTAACTAGTATTCAGAGCATACAAACAAAATTGTAGATCTTACAGAATTCTATTTTTAACTGGTGCAGATCAGAAAAATTCAGATATTTGAGCATTCTATAAAACATCAATTGCAAATCAGGGACAAAATGCACTAAATCAATCATTTAAATAATCTTCAGTTACTACTGAATGAATGAAAAGACAAGTGACATATTTTCTCTGATGTCATGCAATTTATAATTCTGTTCTCTCATACGTTCAGGACCTCCCTAAATTGCCTGTTCCAGCTTTACAGCAAACTTTAGATATGTATTTAAATTGCATGAGGCATCTGATACCTGAAGAGCAGTTCCGAAAAACCAAGGCGATCACTGAGAAGTTTGGAGCACCTGGTGGACTGGGAGAAAGACTTCAGAGAAAACTACTGCAAAGAAGAGAGTTTAAAGCTAACTGGGTAAATATCTGAAGAAATGTGCTTCAATTTGGCTGTGGAAAATAAATTTAGCTTATCTAATTTACATTTAAATGTAAAAGTATAAAAAAAGTATAGTAAAAGTATAAAAATATACTTTTTTTCAGGTATATGACTATTGGGTTGAAGATATGTATTTGAATAATAGATTAGCACTACCTGTTAACTCCAGCCCTGCTATGGTCTTCCCAAAGCAGAACTTCAGGACTCCAAGTGATATGCTCAGGTATTGTACACAGTGGAGGAAGCAGTACATAAAAAGTCTTGTCATCCCTTTTTTTCAGTCTAACACCAAATACCTACAGACATTTATATATAAAGTCCCCTCTGAATGTATGTTAACATTATAGACAATTTGTTATTTTTTTCTGTATACTAAATACATTTAGGTTATTTAGATAGATCAGAATTTCAGCTTTCATTTCCTACTATTTATGTTTAGAACTGTTAACCAACTTTGTACAATTACAAAATTTTATGTGAGAAAAAGTTTCATAAAGAAGATTTAAGCTAATATTTGTTTGTGAATCCCTTGCTTCCCTTGTCATCGTCTCTTGCATTCATCTTTTGTGATGCTTTTCTAGGATTGTACATCTTTCAGTTGTGTGTTTTGAAAAAAAAAAAGGAGGGGGGGGGGGGGGTCTGGTTCCTCTCCTTCCAGTCGTTTCTTCAACGGTATGAAATTCTGCTCAGTTGGGTTAAAGTCTGCTGATTTACCTGGCCAGCCTAAAACCTTTCATTTACCCCTTTGTCTTGTCTTTTGTTTTCTTTGTATTGTATAATTTGGGTGATTTTTTGGATCAGTTCTTGCTGCATTTTGAAATTCCTAATAATTATACTAGATGCATGTCTCTGTAAAGTGGCAAACAGTATGTTTCTGCAGACTTCTGAATTCATTCTGCCAAATTATATCATCAGTAAAGATGATTGAGATGATTGAGTCTGTTCCAGAAGCAGCAATGCAAGCCCAAGCAATGACAATACTTCCATTTTGCTTGACTGATGAGCTTGTACAGTATGTTTGAGCAGGTCATTTCTTTCTCCACACTTCCATGACTTTGGTAGAGGGTAATCTTGTTTCCAGACTTTTTGTGGCTCAGCTCTGTACAGTATTTCTTTTCAAATTCTAGTCTGACGTTCAGCTTCTTACTGCTGATGAGTGGTGTGCGTTTTTGGTATTGGTATGGCCTACATATTTCTGTTCTCCAGTTTTTTTTAGGTACTCTGGTACTCTCAGGTACTCTGATTTTGTCAGTCCAAAGACATGTGTTGCAGGCTGATTGGAATCTCTAAATTGTCAATAGTGTGTAAATGGATGTGTGATTGTGTGTGCAGTTGTGTCCAGTGAGAGACTGGCACCCTGACCAGGGTGTACTCTGCCTTGTCCCTCAAGGATGGATGGATGGATATAAGTAATTGATGTACTTCTATAAAGCTGCATTGAGACAGTGTGCATTTATAAAATCACTATATAAAATTATTGAATAGAATCGAATTTATACCTTCACTCCAGCACTGTTAATTGTTGATTGTTGGTGATGATATTATTTGGATTGTCTTCACAGCTCTAACAATGTTTCTGTCATCAACTGCTGTTGTTTCTCCTGCTTGTTAGACTTTCCAAATTGTTGTTTTGTCTATGTTCAGTGCTTGTGCAATAGCTCTGACTGATTTTCCCTCATATCTCAGCTTGCTTTAATCCCATAGTCAGGTCTTTTGGTCTTCATTTATCCTTTCTTAACAAATGTACTCTTCTTAGTTGTCTTAGGGCTCAGAGCTCAGGCATACAGAGCTATTAATTTGTAAACAACCAAATTAACAGGGCACACCTTGGAAACAAGAAACATTTGAAAAATAGGTGGTGTTCAAACACAAAAGTTGTTTGTCATCTAAATGTGTCTATTTGGATTGATCTACACAATTAAAAGGACACAATTAAAAATAAATAAAATACAAATAAAATGTCATATGTTAAAATTTAATTTAAGGTTTAAAACCATTTAAATTTTTTAACAAAATTGTCTTTTAAATGTCATTTAAAAAGTCTGCTTCTTTTTTCACAAAAATTAGACCAAAGAAAAAAGTGAAACTAATCAGCTGTTCAAAATAAATTATAGTGCAGAATATATTAGCCTGCATCTTAACAGCCTCATATTTAGTGTTTTAACTTTACAAAGGTTTGGGTGAAAGCTGGATTTCTTAAATCATTGCTGATATAAAATCCACCAAAAGAACATTTTATTATACTTGCTTTAGGAAATCAGGTCTGCAATAATAATATAATTAGATGTAAGTATTCCAAGCTATTATGTTGTATGAATTTGCATTACATTAAGGAAGTCAATATCCAGATTACTAAATGTGTCTGTTAGCGCTTGCTAACTCTAAAACCCATAATCAAAACATTTTCTCGGCTGCACAAAGATAATATAATCTCATAGATTGTATAGTATTTTGAATGAAATTGTGTTTTTAACTTTTTTTTCCTCTTCAACAGATTTGCAGCTCATCTAATTTCAGGTGTATTAGAATACAAGTGTCTGATTGATGGGTAGGTCTTGCCAATAATATACAGGGTTGTACATGCTTTTGAAGTTCCCTAATGCTCTTTGCAATAATATGCTCTTGTTATGATTTGGAGACATGCCCTACCAGTGGATATTGCTCGTGGCCAATTAGCTGGCACCCCACTGTGTATGGAGCAATACTACAGGCTCTTCACCTCCTACCGCCTACCCGGGCCAAAGACAGACACCCTGGTGGCTCAGAAGAACTGTGTAATGCCAGAACCAGAGCATATCATAGTGGCCTGTAAAAATCAGGTAGGACCCTCAATGCAGATACTCAAGGGAATCAGGCTCTGTTTGATGATTCACTTACTTGTTATGCATAATTAGATCTGATCTGGCACAGAAGCAGGGAGTCTAAATGACACCACAACAAAGGTGATGGACAACTCTCTTGGGCAGTTCTTTTTCTGTTCTACAACATAATTAATAAGTGAGGTCCTCTAACAGGTGCTTACTATTGACATAATGAGGATTGTTCTTAATCATCTTTATGCTTGAGTTGTTTTTAATTATGTACAAGATAATCCATTTTAATGTCATAAAAGTTTTAGTCACTCATTAGGCAGCTGTTCTTTCACTCAAATGGTTGTTAGCATACTGTATAGTGTAATGTACAGAATATGGCCAGGCTATAAATTAATTAAATAATTGTGTAAATTTACGACTTTATTTCCCTAGTTTTTTGTTCTTGATGTGGTCATCAATTTCCGGCGGCTCAATGAGAAAGATCTGTTCACTCAACTGCAGAAGATAATGAAGATGGCTGAGAGTGGGGAGGAAAACTTCCCTCCTATTGGACTACTCACCTCAGATGGAAGGACTGAGTGGGCAGAAGCTCGTAGTGCTCTCATTAAAGGTCAGATACCATTTGAGGCATACAGTCTAACATTCTGAGATCAGGATTAAATTTTTTATGAAAATATTGTGAGAATTTGTAATAAAATAGAAATATGCATATAAAATTCAGAAGAAAACTTTACACTTACTTGGTAAAATGACTTTTTATTGGGCCAAATTGACCATAACATAAGTGCGTATTTTTCAGAATGGCGGTTCTAACTCGGATTTGTTTACTTATGCAATTTATAAGAGCAGTGGATGAACACTAAAAGAAAACCTTAATTAATTGGAAAAACATTCAGATATTGAAGCATGCCGAAATAAACACATCTGCTGTAGATTCTACCAATAGGGACTCTCTGGATATGATCGAGCGCTGCCTGTGTTTGGTGTGCTTGGATGAACAATGCGGCATGGATCTGAGTGACACAAACCGAGCCATGATGATGCTCCATGGAGGAGGGAAGGAAAAGAATGGAGGAAATCGCTGGTATGACAAACCCTTGCAGGTAAAGCGTCAACATAAAATGCTGCCAACCAGCATGTAGTAATTTAAAGTTTGAATTATGTCTGCAGTTATTTGGTGAATCTCAGTTTATAGTAGGTGCAGATGGGTGCTGTGGTGTTGTTTGTGAACATTCACCCTTTGAGGGAATCGTGCTGGTCCAGTGCACAGAATATTTACTAAAGTACATGTAAGTTATTCATTTTATGTAATTCTATAATCAACAACCTTTAATTACAGACTAAATTGAAAGTAGTGCATGACAATAGCAGTACATGTAGGATAAATATAACAGGTTAATACTTAAATTAGGTAAAATCTGTAAATTTCATGTGACAACTCTACATCCATTGCTGTTATAATAACCTCCGCTCTTCTGGGAAGGCTTTCCAATAGAAATTATATCATGCCTGAGGAGATTTGTGCTCATTAAGCACCATTAATGGGTTCATTCACTGATGAAGAAACATGGGATGCATCCCAAAAAAGTGTTTAGTGGGGTTAAGGTCAGGGCTCTGTGCACACTCGAGTTCTTCCACATCAGCCTTGGTAATCTATGTTTTCATTCATGTCTTGGAAAGATTTGGGCCCTTTAGTTGTTACTTTCCAGTGACAAAATGTATAATTTTTAATTGGCCAGTTTGGTGACGACCCAAATATGCACGAGATGGCAAGGCGTCCCCAAACATTTGTTCATATAGTGTACATCTAAACAAGCAAAAGTTGCTGATTGTATGTTCTGAGTGCTTGCTTAAGCAACAGACATGCAATTATCACCTAATTTGGAGAGCTTGAGATGAGAACCAGACACTGATAAATTCCGAATTACCTTTATAAATTAGAACGTCTATATGTTTTAGGAGAGACAGTCCTTCAAAGTTGGTGCGTGCAGCTAGTGTGAGTGAGTTGCCATCTCCAAGGCACCTGCACTGGAAATGTTCACCAGAAATCCAAAAATTCTTCAGATCTTCAGCAGAGAAATTACAAAGGCAAGCCTAAATTTCATTTACATTTAATTAATACACATTGGGGGTGGGGGTGTTGGGTTATTCTATTTTTTTAAAAGAACATGCTATGTTTAACTTAATGCATCCTTTATATTCAGGCTTGTCAAAAATCTAGACATGAATGTCCATGATTTCAGAAGTTATGGTAAAGAGTTCATCAAGAAACACGAAATGAGTCCTGACGCTTACATACAAGTGGCCCTGCAGTTTGCATTTTACAGGTCAGTTTCCTGTTTATTACCTAACAATACATGGATAATAGTCAACACAGAAGGACACTTCATGGCAAACATATCTACCCTTTGCCCAGATGTCATGGAAGACCTGTACCAACCTACGAGAGTGCATCAATCCGCCGCTTCCAGCAGGGTAGAGTGGACAACATTCGCTCTTCTACTGCTGAGGCGTTGGACTTTGTGAAAGCCATGACTGAAAAAAAGTCCAGTCTGACGGTAGGTAATTAAATCTCAAGTGTCCATACAAATTATGAAAAAAGGTAGCAAAATTTATTTATTATTCTTGGTCAAAGGATCAAGCTGTTATTTGAGTTATAACAGCCTGTTGTGAAAAATCATTGAACCTTAAGAGAATATATTGTAATATAATTAATATTATTATATTAATACCAAGGTAATATATACTTAGAGATTATATTAACCAGAAGTCAGTGGGTGGATAAAAGAGGGACTGTTTATTATAGTAACTCAGTGGACAGGAGAAGAAAGAATGTAAACAGGGGATTCAGGGCCAGAATCTGAGGAAGAAGAGGTGAGAGAGAGAGAGGATGAATATCTCCTTAAAAGCCTTAAAATGCCTTAGAAATAGAGTGATATGCCTTAAGGGAAGTATGATTGGAGTCATAAATCACATGGGAATAAACCCCAGATGTTGTAATAATTTTAAGGTAATATATAACTAGAGAATAAAATAACCACACTTGGGTCAGAGGGTGGATAAAAGAGGAAATGTTTATATGTTTATTATAAATAAAAGTTTGGGGGGGGGGGGGTAAAAACTTTACTTTGCAAGAAAGTCTTGAGAGTTTTGTTTTTGATTGCATGCAGATGCTCTTCATAAAGATGCTCTTTTTGGGTTTTTCATTTGTTACTTTGTTACTTTCAACTTAGCAATTTCTCTTAGAGAATTGTTGGCTGATTGACCACAATAAAGAAGTTTGCTCCTGGAGGGGAAGGCAGACAGCTACCCTCGAAATCAAGAACCCCTAAGGGTGAAATAAAGACCTGAATGAGAAAAAGCAAAGGGAAAGCCCCATAAGTAGATAAGGTTTTTTTTGGTAGATAAGTACATGATAACAAGTACACGGTGATAAGTACACAATAATAAGTACACGATAATAAGTACACGGTGATAAGTACACGATGATAAGTACACGATGATAAGTACACGATAATAAGTACATGGTAATGAGTACACGGTGATAAGTGTACGGTAAATGAGTGTACGGTAAAGTGCACGGTAATGTGTAAAATGTGTATGGAATCGTTTATGGGCATACTTGTTCTGTATATGTGTTTATTGTGTTATTGTGTTGTGTTGTATTGTATTGTGGGCATACTTGTTGAACCGAATGACGATTCGGATTGTTGTTTGATGTAGTAAAAGTGTGGTGTGTGGGTAAGTAAAGAACAGAGGTAAGTAAGCACGACACCAGTATTGTATAAAGTAGTAAAGTAGTAGAAAACAATACTTGAATCAAAGTGCAAGTATCATACTAGAAAAAGATTTTGGTAGAATATTTTACCATATATTATAATATAACACCTTTTATAATGATATTTAAGCAAAATGTCTCAAAGTATCTGATATATACTGTACTTAAGCATCAAAAGTAATTTTCTGATACTTAGTGTACTTAAGTAGCTGAAGTAGAAATAAGAAGTAAAATTCAGTGATTGTGAATTTGATTGTGATTGATAGTGATTTTAGGTAAGCATAGGAGCAGGGTTTAGGATTTCATTTGTAGGGTTTTTTAGCCTCAGTGTGAATTTAAAGCAAGAGGTTTATATTATATGTTATATGACTACATAGTCAGAAAAAATTATGGTATTATGTAAAAGGGCAGAAGCAGACACCAAAATTTGAATTAGATCAGTTCATGTATGTGTGCAGTCTCCACAGTGTGTCCAGTATGTAGTCAATAATAAAAAAAATAAACAAATAATAATATCGACAAGACAAAGACCAGAGCAATAATTATTATGTTTATGAAGTATTGCATGGAGTGTTTGCATTAATGTTTTGTTTGTGCTGTAACTGTGAATTGTGACATTTCACTGCGGTTGGGTGTTTTTGCGCTCTTTCCAGCTCTGACAGCGCGTGCACGCTGCGCGTGCTTGTGCTTTTCCATGGAGCGTGCGGACGTGCGTAATGCAATCCAGTCTAGGAGCAGTGTAATCTCCCTTATGGCATTTGTCTGGTTTTAGTTTGTAGTAACGAGTAACGAAGATGCTTAGTGGAAAATAACGGAGTAAAAGTGGAAAGGTTAAGTTCAAAATTAAAAGAAGCGAAGTAAAGTACAGATTTTTGAAATTCGGACTTACGTAAAGAAGTACTTGTACTCTGTTACAGTAGAACACGGCACGATACGCACGATTCAGCACATCCGGATACACACAAAGGATTGCATGAAGAGCAGTTAATATCCTGAGTAAAACGAGAAAGGAGAATTATTTTGTTGCATTTTATATACAAGAACAGTCATCATCATCCTGCGTTTGAGTTTTAATTTCTCTTAGTAACAACGTCACGTCAACTTTTGAGCATTAGATCCTCTAAATACACGGTCATGTTTTATTTATTAAGCCCACACATAAAGCATAATATGATTTATAGTAGTCGTACAAATGTAATCAAGTTGATCGTCACCTGAATTAGGCGGCGCTAGTTCAGTTAGTATACTTACCTTTAAACTCTTCCCTTTCTTCACTGGGGTACTATTTTCCAAAACAAATAGTTTTTCATAGATTCCCAAGAGTCCATGGGAATTGGAACATCTAAGCCTTTTATCCAAATCACTTTGCTCGCCTCACAATAATTACGGTTCTGACCGAAAACCGTAAGCAGAAGTTCATCTCCCACATCTCCCACTTCTCATTGGAGGCTTAGAAAACTACAATTCGACAATTCGGTGTCAGATTTGTAGTCCAGACTCTTAAGAATCAAACAAGCCCTCACATGAGCCAATAGGTGCCCGTAGAGCAGAGATAGATAGCTTAGAAGCCAATGACGGCTCTCCATTTTATTCGGAACACCCTCCGTTTGTTTGGCAGTTGCGTTTGTTTGGCAGTCGAGGTGCGATAAGGGCCATCTGGCAGGGGAGCTGCCAGCTAGAGTGCTGTGAAAACAATTCTCAAGCTGTATTGCGCAATCCTAGAGCACACACACACACACACACACACACACACACACACACACACACACACACAGAGAATAGCTTTCCTGTGTTTTTTGTGAGCAGATACTACTGCCTATTGAAAAACATTTATATAAAATCCATTCTTGGGTCTTTTTGACTTCAAAAGGTTTTTGGTGAAAGCTAGGACGTGTGGCTATGACCTTGTGTTGTTCATTAGCTCCTGGCATGTGTTTACCGTAGTGTTTTGTAGTGTTTTTTACAGTAAAATTATTTGGGTGGAAATGAAACCCTGCATTCTAGCCTCTGTAACTCTGTGCCAGTAAGGCCTTGAATCACCCTGATACTTGTATCTGAAACTAGAGATTGTTTTCTCTCCAATCTGGGGTGTTCTCTAACTGGTTAGAGGACACATCATTACATGATGTTATAAGTGAGTCGTTAGATGAGGATGATGAACCAGTTGGGAGAATTTACCGAGTGACTGCAACAATTTAATTTTAATCTGGACTGGATTAAGTAACTAATTGATTAACTGGTAGTTTATTTGATTGGTTGGTGAGTTACTTAATAGAATGGGTCAATACTTGGTTGATTATGTAGTTGTTTGATTTTAATCAATTTTAATTTAAATTTAATTATAATTAAAGTTGTACTTTTAGTCCAATATCTGCCTTGTTTCTCTTGAGAGCCATACTAGAGGGAATCCTGCACAACCACGTTTACCAGAAAAAGAATAAACGTTCAGCTGAAATAGTCAACAATACACAGAAATCCAGTACCACGTGACAGTGCCACAAGGGCGAGACAGGGGTACATAATTTAATTATGTTAATTATGAAGAATTTAATTAATTTAATTATGAAGAACTTAATTACACCAGCTGCAGTTATAATAATAAAGCACATAGATGCTGAAAAAGAAATCAGGAAGTACATGAAAAAGTGGCAAGACCGGACAAAGGGAGAGTTGCAGTGGTCTAAACAAGGAACATTTGATGAGAGAATATTGAAGATATTGGAAAATAATAAGCAAAATATTTTTAGCCTCTCATATATTGTTTTAGGAAGCCTCTGATGTAGAAAATAAAGATTTGTCAATTTTTTCACATTCTAGTAAGTTTTTAGGGAAATGTTATAATATTGCAACTTTGGGCTCTTTGGAAATGAGTTACAATTAATCATCTAACAGTTTAAATTTCAATTTGTGATGATGCAGTGTTCTCTGGAAAATTGTCCCTAGTGTGTGATTGTGTGAGTGAATGAGAGTGTGTGTGTGCCCTGCGATGGGTTGGCACTCCGTCCAGGGTGTATCCTGCCTTGATGCCCGATGACGCCTGAGATAGGCACAGGCTCCCCGTGACCCGAGGTAGTTCGGATAAGCGGTAGAAGATGAGATGATGCAGTGTCCTTATGTAATGTGTAAGGGGCACAGGCTATTTTGACTACCACTCTGGCCCAAAGTTGTAGAATTACAACATGGACATAACAAGCATAACAAGGAATTTTATTTGTTTGAATCCAGTCAAATCCATGACAAATCCAGTCATGATAAGCTCAATGCGAAGTTTGCAGGTAGGGTGAGTTCATGGCCAGGTGACCGGACAAATAAACACTTCTTTTATCCAGTAGCATTAGAAAAATGTACAAGCCTTTCTTAAAAATTGTTAAAGGTGATGTAATTCTGCAACAGTGGGCTTTACAGGGTCAAAGGGAGAACAGAGTAAAGAACAGGAGAAAGAGAAGGCTACAGCCCCAACATCAGGTGAATGTGAGGAGCAGCTCCAGCCCCCATCTTTTAACGAACATTACAAATCCGAGTACAACGGGATCCGTCAATACAGTTGGGCAAAGGAGGCAAAGTACAAGAAGTAGAACTGGAGATCACAAGCGGGCAAGTCAAAGGGTTAATACAAAAGGTATTAGCAGGAGTTAAAGACATGGAGAAAACGAAGAGCCCAGCTCCCCTCTCCCAGACGACCACGATAGAAAAGGAGGTGATAGAAAGGAGTCATGGTGGGAGGACCCAATTACCTTGTAGCAATAAACCTCACATAACGATGGCTAAGAGAAGACTATCGTGAGCAGGAGCAGCAGTCCCATAGCACTCCCAGAATACAAGAACACCTGTGACAACAGCCTATGCTAGACCATAGGAGAAGCTTAAATGATGTATAATGCTGGATTGAAGAGAATGGCAGACGATCCAAGGGGAGACAGAATAGCTTTCGGGCCATACAGGAATATCCTATGGAATGTGCTAAGGGATATGTACCCAACTAAAGCAGACCCAGGAAAGGCGGAAAAGATAACATTGGACGAGGGAGAAGGAGTTGCGAAATTCATACTGAAACTTCAGGACTCCTGGTGAGAAGAGATGGGAGCACCCTGGGATGAGACACCGGCAAGCATGACACTGTTCAAGCTCATGTTGAAAAGGGCACTGCCAGCTGAGGTTCATGATCAATTAGAAGCCATTGTGGGTCTGAACACTATGCCATGGGCCACGTTTGAAGCAAATGTGATACACCATACAGAACTTCACAGAAAAAGGAAAATGGAGGCAAAGAAGGCTGAAGAGAACTTGTTGGTGCAACTGCACAAATCACAACTGGGGGAGCTGACGAGAAACAAACAAGAAAGCCATGAAAAGAAGAAGAAGGAGGACAAAGAATACACCACCAAACAGGCGGCAGTCATGGTCACCCAGCTGCAGTTCAGGTAGCACCACCCCAAGATGGAGGAGTGCCACAGGTGGTGGTGACACAGCCACAGCCTTTGCCCCCAACTATGATGCAGTATCCCATGGGATACCCAATGAGTTATCCCATGAATCCTCAGTATGCACCTCAACAACGCGGATGGGGACCAACCAGAGGTTGAGGAAGAGGAGGACAAGGAAGACAACCTCCACAGAGACCGGCCTGGGGAACAGGTGGACAAGGAAAAACCTGCTGGAATTGCAATAACCCAGGTCACATGAAATATGATTGTCCCTACTTACAGTATGGAGCACTAGGAGGGGTCATGGGAAACCAAGGAAGACAACAGATGCCTGCACAGATGCCTGCTCCAATGTTTCAACAAGGAGCAGGGCAGTCAGGAATGTCTTGCAATCTTGTCCTTGAAACCCTGGGCCCATCCATTGGCCTGCCCAATTTCCAGCTCGCCAATGGATGGGCCCAGGGTTTCAAGGACAAGCCCCAGTACCACCTGGAGGGAGCCCACTGGGCCCAGCTCCAGGAGGAATGTGAAGAGGCCTAGAGAAGCCAGAGGGGGAGCTTAGCAATAGTAACAATATAAGATGACGAATAAATAAGCTTTTAACATAATAACTTTTGATATAAACCAGACTCATAGAGTGACTTATAATCAGTAAAAATCATATACATATACGTAAAAACTTTACTTTGCAAGAACGTCTTCAGAGTTTTGTTTTTGATTGCATGCAGATGCTCTTCATAAAGATGCTCTTTTTGGGTTTTTCATTTGTTACTTTGTTACTTTCAACTTAGCAATTTCTCTTAGAGAATTGTTGGCTGATTGACCACAATAAAGAAGTTTGCTCATTCTCATCCAGGTCTGAGGAGCTTTCTCGTTGTTTTATTTGTATTAATGTTAGTGCTATCAGTAAAGTAAGTTTAATTAAAAATTGTAAAGTATAAAAGTATTCTAAAGTATATAAGTACAAACCACCCTGCGATATGTCGACTTGGAGACGGGCTCTAAGTTCCGACAAGCCCTCACTGAAATGTATTGTAGATGATAATAGTATTTTTTTTTCATATAATAGATCGTATTATAATTCTAATATAATACATTTCACCTTCTTTGGTAGAAAAATCACTTATTCTCATTCAGTAAGAATGAGACTAAGTGATGCTGTGTTCTGTCCCAAAGATACATACTGACTAAATCAGTATGTATCTTTCATTGTAATATTACAGAAGGGTTTAGCAAAATACTATATACATGGCATGGCACTGACATTAGGTAAAAGAGCAAAACATCTTGCATGCGACATGATTGTGACTTTCAGCTACCACTAGCTCTGCCACCATTGTCCCTTATACACTAATCCCATGCACATTTGCTTTAATTTTACTATCATGTTATGACATTTGTGTAGGCCTAAACAAAAATAACATTTACTCCATTGTTAATAAATGTGTGTGCCTTTTTGCATTACACAGTATATTTAATTCATTGTTAAAGCTAATTTATTATTTATTAAAATCCTTTACATCATGTCACTATATTCTTCTATTTCAAGGATGCTGAGAAGATGGAGAGGTTATATCGTGCTCTTAAGGCCCAAACCAATTATACAATATTGGTAAGTAAAACTGAAGATACTGATCAAGTTCCCCAGCTTAATGCATTAATAGTTTATACTGTCATGATAAAGTTGTGTTTCGGTATAGTTACTCACACAAAGTGTTTACTTGTCCAGGCTATTACAGGAATGGCAATAGACAATCACTTACTTGGACTGCGAGAAATCTCTAAGGAGCTCAACCTGGAGAAACCAGAGATTTTCACAGATGAGACCTACATTGTCAGCAACCAATTCATCCTCTCAACAAGTCAGGTATACATTAAATAACCACAGAGAATAAGTAAAATAAATAATAAGTGGATGAATTATTCAACATAAATTATGTCACTTTAAATCAACTGAAAATGTTATCCAAAACCTGTATTTAAATAATTCCACACAGCTTAATCAATTATCCACAACTATTATACCATGTGTTACCCATGTTTTACCTAGACAACTCTACACACAAGGTAACAGTGTGATCTCTGCATGCAGGTTCCTACGACTGTGGAGATGTTTTGCTGCTATGGTCCCATGGTCCTTAATGGCTATGGAGCTTGCTACAATCCCCAGTCAGACCACATCATTTTTTGTGTATCCAGTTTCCATGACAGCCCTGAGACCTCTTCAGACATGTTTGTGAAAGCTTTGGTGGAGTGCCTGGGGGAGATGCAGGATCTGTGTAACACTCAAGCCAAGCAGAGTAACGCAAGAGAGAGGGCTGAAGAGGCCAGTGAAGCTGTGAGGGATAGAGGAAAGACATAGTAAACACTTTTAGACATGGGTTCTTCAAGAATTATTGAGGGTTCATCAGATAATTAAGGGTTATTTTTTTCTTCTGAAAAGAATTGTAATTAGAACACTTTCCGACAGAAAAACTCTGTTGTTGGTGTTCCATGTAAGACCATTAATGGTTGCCACTGATTGAAGAATTAAATGCCTGAGAATTAAATGCCCTTTGAATAGAGTAATTTAGCTATTGTATACAAAAGTCCAATGTCTAATATACTACATAATACAATTTATGATTTTGTGGTGCCAAAAACACGCTATGAGATTTGTACCAATACATAGAAGAGATAAAAAAAATTACTAAAAAATTTCAGATCGTTATAAAAGTGCTTGTTAGACATCATCAGTGGTACTATAGCCAGTGGTACTAGCCAGTGGTATCTGTCTGTGGAAGAGGGCAGATAGCACTTTTCTCCCAGCTTTACTGTGATGTAGAAAAACCTGCAGATTGAAAGGATGTCTTCATGTATTTCAGACAAAGAAAATGCAAGGCTACAATTTAAACAATACAATATTTTTATTACTTTTTTTGGGTAGGTGAAACAGAGAAGATTTGTTTGTTGTGTAAAAACAAGCTACAGTATATGACCAAAGGTTTGTGGACAACTGAGCATCCCACACATACTTTTTTTGACATCCCATTCCAGATTTAGTTCACCCTTTGCAGTTGTAATAACCTTCATCTTCTGGGAAGGCTTTCCACTAGATTTTGGAGTGTGTCTGTAGGGATTTGTCCACTCAGCCACAAGAGCATTAGTGAGGTTAGGCACTGATGTCGTGTGTGGGGGCCAAGGGAACATTCCAATTCATCCCAAAGGTTTTTAGTGGGGTTGAGATCAGGTCTCTGTGCAGGACACTCAGTTTCTTCCATTCTAATCTTGGCAAACCATGTCTTCATGGCGCTTGCTTTGAGTAAAGAGGCATTGTCATGCTAGAACTGGTTTGGACCTCTTAGTTCCAGTGGAGTGAAATTGTAATGCTACAGCACACAAAAATATTCTAAACATCTAGGTGTCTCCAGCTTTGTGGCAACAGGTTGAGAAAATATGGGTGTGAATGTCAGGCATCCAGATATATTTTGGTTATAGTGTATGTGCTGTATGTGTTGTTAAAAGTCATAGTTTAATCTAAGAGTGCACCATTAGTATGACTCCTTTATCTATATCAAAATGCCATGAGCAAAGGATTCAGATTTTCTTGCAACTGTGCCATACTTGTAAACCATCACCCATAAATATGTACAGCACATGTAGTGATCTGATCAAGTACAATCATTCTTTAAAAAATAAAATAAAATATATAAGGATTGAATAATTCAAAATAATTAATAGAATTGCATTATAAATGTCTTACAATTATTGTTGACAGAAATGTATTAAGATATAAGGTTAACCATACATCCATATATAAACTTCTAAATATCTATGTAGATATCAGTTAAAGTGTGCTGTTTGTGTGATGTAATTGAATTTGTTGTAACAGTAACCTGAAATCTTGAAAAATTTGAATGTGCCACTATTGAAGTGTTGTTTGTCAATAAACATGTATTCAACCTGTTTTGTTGTTCAAAGTAGAAAGTTATTTTTATAAATTTTTTATGTGAAGCTCAATAACTATTAAATAAAATTATGAAGAAGTAGAGATCAAAATGTGTGGTGCAGAAGTAATCTTTTTTATTTTCACTTTTTTTTTTTTACTTTTATTTAAAATCATTTCCAATAAGACTGTGTAAAAAGCTGAAAGTGATGCAGAATTTAATGTCAACTGACATTACTGACACATTGGACAAATAAGTCCAATATAGATGTAGGGAGGACTGAGAACAACAAATAGCAGACTAATTTACTATTTAAAAATAACACACATTAACAACAATAATACACAAAATTTAAGCAACATAAGTCATCCATCAGTACAGAAAAACACATATACACTAGTGTGAGTGTGTCATCCTTCAACATTGTTTTAAAATAAATTAACTTAAGTAAATTTGTATTATAACATTGTTTTTAATACGTATTCTCACTGATTTGTTAAGCAAGTAACTGCTTTATCATGATCAGTGTTTTATTTTGTCACAAGAAATCACAACCTACAAGTATCTGTAACTTAATCATAAATAAATAAATGTTAATAAATGTTGGGCTAAATGTACTATGTGGATTAAAGGTTCAGGAATTATATTTATTTATTCTGGTGAATTGGTAATTGTAGTAGGTGAAGTTTTTTTTTTTTAAAGGTTTAAAAGAATTCGTGGCTCCAAAATGTTGAGGATACATGAAATATTTTGTTCCCATTTTAATACAGGGGTATTAAAGGCTTGAAGTTGAGAAAAAAAATGTTTCTTTTTAATTTAAAATGTTGTGAAACTTAGCTGAAGACTATGGAAAGAGTATGAGAATGCCTGGATCCAAAATGGCTAGTAGCTCGTATATGACATACGTTGTGGAAACTATTATTTCATCCCCTTTGTAGTGTATAGGGAATAATGTAGTCTACCTACAGTATATAGGGAATAATGAGGTGTACTTATATAGGGAATAATGTTGTGCACTTATATAGAATAATGTGTACTTATATAAGGAATAATGTAGTGTACTTATATAGGGAATAATGTGTACTTAAATAGGGAATAATGTAGTGTACTTATATAGGGGATAATGTAGTGCACTTAAATAGGGAATAATGAAGTGTACTTAAATAGGGAATAATGTGTACTTAAATAGGGAATAATGTAGTGTACTTATATAGGGAATAATGTAGTGTACTTATATAGGGAATAATGAAGTGTACTTATATAGGGAATAATGTGTACTTAAATAGGGAATAATGTAGTGTACTTATATAGGGAATAATGAGGTTTACTTATATAGGGGAAAATGTGGTGTACTTATATAGGGTATAATGTAGTGTACTTATATAGGGAATAATGTAGTGTACTTATATAGGGGATATAGGGAATAACTTCTCACACTTTATGTATATAAATGCAGGGCGGCCCTGGCCAATTTGCTGCCCTAGGCAAGATTCCACCTGGTGCCCCTGGAATCACAGACAATTGTGTTCCGATCATTTTGTTCATAAACTTACACAGAAACTGCACAGCTTTGTCCTGTTTTTCTTTATTTTGAAAACACACAAACTATATAAAAAAACTATATTACGGAGACCTTGCTTTCCTTGCCTTTCTTACAGCAATAAAATATATATAATAAATATATAAATAAAATACTTCTCAGGTAATAAATAAAAATAATAATTTGGGCGCATGGGCGCCCCTAGTGGTGGGCGGCGCCCTTAGCATTTGCCTATTCTGCCTATGCGCAGGGCCGGCCCTGTATAAATGATCAGTCATATACCTGTATTCATATTTAATACACGTACTGTCTATATTGTATCTCATAGTCTTTATTATTTTGTCTTGTATAGTATAGTGTTATTTATGTCTGCACATTTCCTTGTGTGTGTTAACACACTTGGCCAAAAAGCCTGATTCTGATTCTGATTCCGATGAAGGCATTTGGGTTTTAGCTTCTTAACTGGTTTCTCGATGCCTGTCCTTGTTTTGTTGTCTCGTGACTTCCTGTTGCTATGGAAACCGAACCGAATTAATGCTAATTCGTTAGCGCTGCACGGTGTGTTGTTTTGCGGTTTGGTCTGTAAAAACGGAGACTATGAAAGATGCCTTCACTGGTCACTGTACGATATGGTCCTTACGAATCGTGTGGAGTCGTTAATCACAAGACTTTCCGCGTAGAAGGCCTGCAAGGTTCATTCGGCTTTTGGATAAAGCCTAGTTAATGCTAGCCGACTCTCTGGTGGAAATAAACGTACAGTACAACACAGCGAATCGTAGCGTACAATAAAATGTTTTTGCTTTTATCTCTATCTTTTTTCATTAGCGGTTCTGAGAGACTGCGGCTACGTGTGTGTTCTTGAGGAAACGCCTGACTGGAACCAAGTGGAGGTGGTGGTTCATGGAGAAAGAGTCTATAAATGCGACATCAACAAACTGGAGTTTGGTAATAAAACTCACAATCACAATTCTCCTAGTGTCAATCATTTATAGATACTTAGAAAAAAAAAGCAAGAAAATCACTCCAATACTGCTACTAAAGCACACAGTTTATAGTCCTACTACTGTTAGTGCATATAAGCAGGTCTGCAACCTCAGTAAAAGTGCACACTTACCACAACATGACACAAATGCATTCAACATAATGAATGAAATAAAACAGTAGATTAACTGTAACTATACATTATATATTTATTATAGTATAATTAACTTCACCTTTATAAATGCACTTATATTGTGATGCGTGAACTCTGAGAATGAAGCAGGAATACACCCTACTGGCACCATGCAGACACACACATTCAAACGGTCCTTTACATATTGGGGTAATTTAGTATCTCCAGTTACCAGTTCGTGCCGGTATATTTTATTGGGAGGTGATAGTATCTGAAGAACCTGGAGAAAAAGCATACAGACATGGACAGATAATGCAAAACTCCATAGAGACTGTAAGCTGAGCTCAGGATTGAACAGGGATGCTGCACTGCCATTCCTGTTTCACTGAACAGTTCACTACAGGTTCATAAATATAATCTAACCTCTCACTTCTTAGTTGTTCATTTAAATCAGGATTATGGCACTTCCTGAATCTTGAATTTGGATATTTGTAGTTATTTACTGATCTAAATCTCAGAACAGTTATTTAAGGTTGACTTATGCAGTGTTTCTTTTCTTTCATTACTTCCATTAACTAGCGACTATACTCAGGGTTGCCATACCTTCAAAATACTTTAGTTTATATAGAATTACAAAATATGCACAAAACCACTTAATCTGCCATTAATACTTGCAAAATAAATATATCTACACTACATAGTTAAAGTATGTGGCCACCTTACCAACATATGCTTTTTGACCATCATATTCCAGATATAGCCCCCTTTGCTTTCAGGTCTTTTGTGAAGGCTATGTTCTTGGATTTGTGTTCCTTTAGTCACAAGAGTATTAATGAGAGATGTGTTTGCGTAGTGGTTAAGGTGTTGGACTACTAATTGGAAGTTAGTGATTTCAAATCTCAGGTCCATTAAGGTACCACTGCTAGGCCATTGCTTAGTTGGTTAAAATGTAAGTCACTCTGGATAAGGGCTATAAAAGGGACAAATGCTATAAATGTAAATGAGTCCAGGCAGTGATATCAGGCAAAAAGGCCGGCAATCCAGTTCATCCAAAAGGTGTTCAGTGGGGTTAAGGCCAGGGTTCTGGAAAAGCATGTCTTCATGCACCTTCTGACCTATAATCATGTGATGCTGGAATGTGTTTGGGCCCCTTAGATTCAGTGAAGGAATTTTTAGATACATTTAAGATAATTCTGTGCTTCCAACCTTGTAACAACAGTTTAGGGATGATCCACATATGGGTGTGATGGTCAGATGTTCACATACCTTTGGCCATATAGTGTATGTGGAGTTTTCATAATGAAAATTATGACACGTTCTTGTTTTACTAGGAGGTGATGGGAGGCTTGATCCACTGTGCCAAGAGGCCATAGAAGCAGTAAGGAATGCATTCCAACAACACCAAATATGATGCACATGTGGGTATGTGGTAGCCTAGTGGTTAAGGTGTTGGGCTACCAATCATAAGGTTGTGAGTTCAATCCCAGGACCACCAAACTGCCACTGTTTTGCTCCTGAGCAAGGCCCTTAACCCTGAATTGCTCAGTTGTATAAAATGAGATAATTTAAGTCGCTCTGGATAAGGGCGTGTGCTAAATACTGTAAATGCATATGAATATCCTGTAATACTTAATAAAAAGACAAACAAATTACTTAACAGTAATTTTTTATCATTTTTGCTGAAGAGCTCAGACAAGGCCAGGCTTACACTGTCATGTTCATTTATTTCAAAACATTTACCTATGAATGTTTGGTTTATATCCTTTGGTTTAGACATGTATCATAAGCACACTGGCCCTACTTCATAGTCCTACTCTACACTTCATAGTCCCAAAAGGAAAATTGTAATTTAGGAGCAACTAAGAAAATCATGACGGCTATAAAGTATATTGCTGGTTATCACTATGCCATCTGTTTGGTGTCTCAGAACAAAGAGAGAATTATGAGAGATGTGGGAAAAGAATATTGTGTGGGAAAGAATAACAAGCATTGTGATAAACTCTACTCTAAATACTCCCAGACCTGATGCACACATGCATTCTAATATCATATTCTATTAATATCTGTACTAGTTCTTGGATATGAATAAACATGTCTATATTAGTTTCTAAAACAGATGAACAAGGTAATTAAAACCCGTATGATACAGGGCTCTCTTGCTATATATGCATTGTGTTTTAAATGCAAGCCTTCCATGAGGTTAAAGCAAAAGTTCTAAGCAACATTTAGACAACAGGTATTTCATTAGATTAAAAGCTCTTGCCCTCAAATGCATTAAGGTCGAATGCAGTGGTTATGAACTTCTTTAGCTCTGCAAGGTGTGTGAATTTGTTTCCTGTGGCAGGAGCTGCAGCAGGGTCACGACCAACATACCTGAAAGAGGGACAGGGGTGAAGATGCTTGATTGTGCTTTGTCATCATCTTTAAGTTTTATATTACACTTACTCAAATACATTTCTATGAAAAAACTTACATTTCACTCCTAACAAATTTTAAACCCTGGAAATGTTCATTTCAAATTACAAAGACCAATTGCTCTCTTATTGAATATACCGTAATTTATTAGTAATTGATTGGACTCAGTTTAGCATCCAAACATTTAACATTAGCATCCAGCCATGTTTAATAAAACATCAATATAAAAATAGATTAATAAACAATGTCAATTCGTTAAATGACAGGACTCACCATATTGGTTTCTCGTTGGAGAGCACACTAAGGAAGCGTGGTCTTATGTAGTCATAATAACCCATGTTCTTATGCTCTTCCTGACACCATATGAGCTCAGCATTGCCATACATCTGAAGTTCTTTCTTGATAAGGTCATAAGGAAATGGAGATATCTAGAAATTGAGATATTAAATCAAAAGTAAAGGATTATTGTGCCGAAATGTGCCTTGGTTATATACTATTATATATACACAAAAGTTTGTTGACACCTGAACATTATACCCACATGTAATTATAGAACATCCCATACCAGATTTAAATCCCCCACTGATATACTCCACTGTTCTGGGAAGGCTTTCTAATACATTTTGGAACATGGATTTGTGAATTGGCTTATTCTGCCAAAGTAACACGAGGGGAGGCACTTGTTACGCGAGGAGGCCTGGGGAGAGCTGGTCATCCAGTTTATCACAAAAGTGGGGTTAAGTTCAGGTCTCTGTGCAGGACACTCAAGTTATTTCCTTTTCCCACTCCAAACTTGGCAATCTACGACTTTTGTGCACAGGGGTGCTGTCATGCTGGAACAGGTTTGGGCCTCTAAGTTCCAGTGAAGGGAAATTGTAATAATTCACAGCACACAATGACATCATGTACAATAGTATGCTTCTGCCTTTGTGGCTACAAGTTAGGTGACCACTAATGTTTGGTCATATACTATAGTTTACAGATTATTTGGTCTTTGTTTGTATCCTAAAATCTATTTTTAAATCTTTCAGCCATACCAAAGTTATTTAAATTTGTCAGTAGGCTTGAAGAAAATCAAAACAACAGAAAGAGAATTTGCTTCTCATTATCCACTGACTTTCTGTAGGATTTTATCCATATTGACTCAACTGGTGTATTTAAAAAACAGCATATTCAAACTTAAAAGTTTGTAATCGATTTCTGATCTTTTTTTCTTGTCATTATTTAACTGTTAAATCGCTAAATAAAAATAAAAGACTGTGTGAATATGTTGTAGCTTAAAGTGGACTTTAGAAGCGATGGCAGTTAACCTGCTCCATTCGAACAATTGCAACCCTATCTTCCAGTCCAAGTTGTTGTCTCTCTTTTGCTAGCTCATAGTAGACTTTGCCAGTGCAGAAGATGACCCTCTTCACAGTGCCTGGGATTTTAGATGCAGGACCCTCATCTGGTATGATTCTTTTAAACTTGGTTTCTGATAAAAAAGCAAATCAAACCAAAACACATTACCTTTTCTTTTCATTTCTCTACAAATGATATGGTTTATCAGTCCAAATCCAGATTTATATTTTCTCATACCTGGGGTCATCTCATCAAAGCTGGAGCGGGCCTCAGGGAGCCTCAGTAAGGACTTTGGAGTAAAAATAATTAGCTGTGGAGGAAATAAGATGTCAATCATAGTGAAAGAGAAGTCCAGCTCTTAGTAGTTTCACTTTCAGGAATGTATATTGTAAATAAACCTCTGAGCTGTGAATCCAACCAAAACAATAAATTAAGAGAACTTTGTACAAAACAGACTATGGTGTCCCCAGACAGCCTGTTTAATTTGCTCAGGACGAGATTTTCTCATGCTCCACAAAGCACTGCATTTATCTGTAACTTGGGAACACTTTAGACAATTACTGTAGCGGAAAGCCAGGAGTGTGGGGAGAATCCTGAAACTTTCAGCTTATGCTGTTACAAGTTTTATGCCCATCAGATTTCTTCTCTTTTGTTTTTATTATACTACAAAAATGTCAACTATACCAGACATTGACTATGACTAGCCAGTCATGTGTGACTTCAATTTAACCTTATTACAGTCAAATAATAAGAGTAATATCTATTTCTACATATAGAGTATAAGACAAATAATATAATTCTTACTGGCTTTCTGAATGGTAATAAGATCTGCCTCCTCAGCACATGAAAGTAGTTAGCAGGTGTCGAGCAGTTGACAACAATCCAGTTACAGTCATAGAGCTGTTGGACCTCAAAATCTCCAGTGAATTCCTTGATTATAGGTAAGTAAAATACACTGCATTAGATTTGGTCATTAGTAGTAAAAGGTCAACTCCAGGATTCCAGAGTTTGAGCATAAATTATTTGTGATTGGTAAAATACATTACACACAATGAATCATGTTTTTCACTCAAGCAATTGTTAAACCTACTTACCTTTCCTCTTGTAATTATTATTATAAAAACATTTCATGTAAAAACCCATTTTTATTTACTAAAAATGAGGATAAACATAAAATCACATTGCCATCAGTTACCATGGAGAAAACACAGTTTAGATCTGCAGTGTAGTTGATTTTTGTATGCATTAATGTTTCAAAATATACTATTAGACAATAGGTCTATATAAAGTTGGCCTGCACAAAAGAGTCCCACACATTTTACTGTCTTATCTTCAACAACAATCACCATACCAACAACTGGAATCGTATTGTAGTCATATGAGGCCAAAATTTAACTCTGGCCTTGCTGTAAGACTGCTACATACAAGCAAAGGTACCTGATACCAATAATTTATAGTGATGGATCATTGATGGTTTTTTTTTTTGTGGCTGGTTGCCCAAGGGTTCTTGTGGCATCAAAATTTCTTTTATTAAGCCCAGTATATTTTAGCTCAAACTTGTTTGTTCTTGCCAGAGGTAAATATTTGGTGATAGATGGATCTTTGCACAAGATAAAGACTCCAAACCTACCTCTATATCAATACAGAAAAAAAAACAGTTTTAGAAACACAAAGTCAATGCATTTACTTATTTTAACTTTGACAGTAATTCTGGACTTAAATAATATACAAATTACAGTACCTGTATCTATTTATTGCATACTAAAATCCTCATGGATATTTTTTAGAATTTTATGTGGATTCAGTGAAATCACTGAGTACAAAGCCTCATGCAACCACTTTTAAATTCAGATATCAAGAGAGGAATTGAAGAATTGTGAAAATAAAAACAGTTCAATTTATGATCTCTATAATTTAATAGACCAATAAAGATATGCTGAAGTTTTCCCCTAATATATCAACTAAAAGCCAGTCATATTTATTTACTTGGATGAGCAAAATAACAGCTCTGTTACAGCTCTGTACAGTCTATATTGTATGCAAAAAGTCTATATTGTATGACACTAGTCTTGACTAGTTTTGCTGTGTATTAGGAGAGACATAGAGAAATCTTTTCATGGATGAGTGTAGTCAAGGACATACTTTTAAAACAAAAGTAATTTGTTTGATAGGAGAGGACAAACATGAACTAGTAGTATTAAAATATAAATAAAATTATTTACTGAGTTATATTGTATGATAATGCAATGGTCTTTGCACTCAAATGAAAACAAAAAGACTGAAAAGTACAACACATTTATAACTGTCTTGTTAAGCACTAAACAAATGTGTAATTAATGTGTTCCAATAATGGATCATTACAAAAGCACCTACTCACCTGATAGCGATCAGGGTCATCCTTGCTCATCTGCAAGAAACGCTCAGGCCTTGCTGATGAGTGCTCTGGGCCCTGGTAAAACACACACACATACACAAACACACACACACAGCTCTAAGCTGAAGAACGATGTGCTCATTTGCAAAGACTCTGACAAACTTGAGTCATCACTATTGATCTCTGTGCAATTACTTTGCCTTAAAGAGTAAAGAGAAACAAGGCCATGATAATTTGTTCTCAGGCACAGGTTTGCTTCAGCAGTTAGAATGGAGTTTATTAAGGCGTATATAACTGGAAACCCCCAGCTACTTAAATAACAACTGTATAATTGTAGCTGTGTATTATTGTAAATGCACATGACTGTACAATAAAAAAATAACCCAGCATTAACCTTCAATAATGTATAAAATTATTACACAACTGTCATTCATGATTACATGTGTTTCATTTACAAAACCTTAACCTGCTTAAATATAAGTGGAACTAGACATGATTATTCAAATCCCCTAATAAGATTTAAAAGAATTTCTTATCAGAGTGCTCATTAATCATTCTTTGCCTTATGTGTGTTACTGTGACCTGGCATACATCATATAATTGTGTACTACCCTGAACTTGAGGTTAAAAAAGATTTAGTGTACTGACCATTCCTTCCATGCCATGAGGTAGCAGAAGGACAATGCCGTTGTTTCGGACCCACTTGGCCTGACCTGGACTGATGAACTGGTCTATGATGCACTGTGCCGTGTTGTGGAAATCGCCAAACTGGGCTTCCCAGCATACCAGGGCATTGGGACTGGCCATAGCAAAACCCAGCTCAAAACCTATTCCAGCAAACAGCACATAAATTACAAAAAGCTTAAGAATGTATCAAACAACTAAAACTATAGCAGCAAATAACTAGCAGTGTATTGTACAGTATTCAAATGAGTTACAGAGCCAAAACTATTAGAACAGGCGATGACAATTTATTTGTTTGTTCTCTACACTAAATCCATTTCGATTTCAATGAATCGCAGGCTTAATGGCATTATTGCAACCAAATATTAAGTGTTTATTTTAATTTACTTCAACATTTACTTCTGCTCACCTTAAAATTGGCTGGTCTGATACAAAAGGTTCAACATTTATTGTTTTCTATAACACATCTACATATAAATACCAGGAAATAAAAGATGAAATTATGAAACTTTCTTCTCATGTTAATTATTTGAACTCAATCATGAATGTCTTCAAGTCTACAGCAAAATCAAATGAATTGACCTCGATGAAATAGTTTCAGAGGGGATCTGTATTTCAAAAATATACTGTTCAGATACATGGGGTAATGATCACCAGTGGCTTCTTACCTAAAACTCCATACTCAGACAGGGAGCTGTTGCACACCGTGTAAGGTGCTTGGTTCTGCCATAGATGGTTCATTGGAACACAAATGCGCTTATCCACTTCCTGATCATGCAGGACGTGATGACGATGACTGGAAAGTCAAATTGGCCATTATTATACAGTACTGCAAAACGTACACATAAGCAGGTGTTTTAGAAAAGCTTCTATCTATCTATATGAACAGTCAATTTTAGTGTCAATACACCTCTTTGTGTCGGTCACAAAACTTGCAAATTTGTGCATTTTTCTGATGCCACTTCACTGTAGAGAAGAGGTGTATTGAGGAAAAAAGAGAGATAAAACAAAGGAAGCAATAGGGGGTAATATTAGAGTTGATGTGATAAGATTTGCTAGGTCACTCAGATATGATGTTTAAATCTGAAATCAAATTCAATGCAAAGAGACAAGCATTGACAATCTCTTGAACATCATAGTAATGGTGTAGCAGCTCATTTCAAACTGAGGTCACTGTAGTTGCTGAATATCCAAGAGTCATTTGCCTGCAGAAAAACACTGAATCACAGAGATTGCATATATTCTATTGTGTTTTGTAGTGACATTAAACAAATGTTAAGTAACAAGAAGCAAATGGTGTTGGTGAACCCAACGATTATCTTCAGAGACCATTAAACACACGTGTTTTTCTGAAAGAATGAATCACAGAAGCAGCAGGTACAGTACATCACATTAATAAATAATCTGAAGCAGAGGGTGTAGCAAAGCAAAACTGAAGAGGGAATTAGCCCTAACTGAAGAATATTTGCTGTGCTCATTTAAACACAGCTGTGATGTGAATGTATGATTTCATACCATGCTGCAATAGCGCCGTCTTCTTTGACTGTCTAGCCACATCAGTCAGGAGAACTAAACACGGGGCCACCACCTTTACAAAGAATCAATTACTCATACCAGCTAGTGTTAGTGTTCGTGTTATACAGGGGACTAAAATAATGCGCGGTGATATGTTCACTCTCCAGGGCTTGGAGAAAGCCGGGCAGTATTGAGTGAATGCCTCAGCTCACAGACAATTCTCACCAATAAACAGACTCACAAGACAACAGCTTCTACCTCTGTAAACCTGTATTTTCTGACACAAGGACAAAACAGATGCCATTCAGGAAGCTATATATAAAAAATTTAAAGCAGATATAGTAGTAAAGAAAAACACCACTTATAAAATGCAGGTGATTAGCAACGTCTCTGGGACTGGCAGTGTGTGAATCTGAGGTACTGCTGCTGTAGGGTGTTGTCAAACAGCTTTCCTTCAACGCCAGCTGAAGCAGTACCGTGACAACAACATGTGGGCATCTCTTTCTCTCCCACGAGGGTTTTCTTTGAGACAAACTGACGTCATCTGTCATTGTTTAGACATTAAATGAAGCTGTGATGCAGAGAGCTTCCCTCTTCAATTCTGAGTGATGAGACAGTAGTCTCATTGTCCTCTTCATGTCAATGAAAGTGATGAATGCAATCACAGAATGCTTTGTTTATGACATTCAGTTAAAATCTTTTTGTCACAAATGACCAGTGTGTGTTCATAAAATTGTGTTTTGCTTTAAATCCGCCTTTGTGACACCTTAAGGTTTCTCCATCACAGCTCAGATTAAGTGTAAGCTGATTTAGATACAGTGGGATCAGTTTGCTGGTGTGCTGTATTTGTACACCTACCTGAATGTTCCCCGCTCTACATCTTGCCCACTCAGTCTCACATGGACACCATCCTTCAGCAGGGAACCAAAGGCCATGTACTCCCCAAGAGCCCAGTCCACTGTACGCTTGCTAACCATGTCGGCACGGCCTCGCAAGATCCGCGACACTCCTGGGAGTTGAGAGACACAAACACGAAAGTAAAGATGAGAAATATCCAGGTAGAGCCTATTTATTTTACTACAGAAAAATAACAGATTAGATGAGATTATCCACAATTATATGCTTAGTAGAAATTAGGTAAATAAAATTCCTTATATTTTTTTCTGCTAGGCATCAACATGCATTCATTCAGTAAAAAAAAGTCAAGTACAGTTTAACCAAGAAAAGGATGAGAGCCATAAAGAAAAGCAAAAACTAAAATTTTATGCGTAGAACATAAATTGAGCTCATGGATGAAAATGGGCAGGAAAGAGGCTGTATGAATTGATTGGTTAAAATATGTGTTTAGGGGCATGTCATAAAGAAGCTTTGGTTGAAATAGCTGGTGGTTAGGATGATTTAGCAGTGTTTAGAGTTGTCAGACTGAAGCTTGCTGGTTTAGTTTAATGGTCCCTGAGTGTAGCTGCATCACAGCTGTGTAGATCCTATAAGCACCAAGGCACTTCAGCACGATTGACGCAGCATCACAGTGAGATTTGCTAATTGTCCGTAACCCCACTATCACAGCACTGGTGTGTGAAGGCTGAAACAAATCAGATACAGTAGACAGATGCAACAAAATCTGTTAGAGTGTTCAACATCTGAGGCTCACCACTGTGAATGGAGAAGTCTTTCTGAGGAACAGAGCTGGCAGCCTGGCCGATGTGCTTCAGGACATCCTCGGGAAGCCCTGTGGGAGGATAGCTCATAGACTTTGGTTCCCCCTCATCTGTGAAAAAATCTAAATGCAGAAATATTTCATTTTTATCTTTTTGTTCAGTAAAACTCCAATTTTGGCTATTAGGTATTTCTTAGTTTCGAATGAAAAGAAAAATAAAAGTACTTGGCCAGGGTGAGTCCAGCCAGTGACGGATATGGAGTATCTTTTCATCTTTGGAGCTAGTGTATGCTTCTTCACAAATTTTGTCATACTTAGCCACTTCTTCCTGTGAATAGTGGCCAGTATATCAATATAATTGATTGTGTGCAAAATCTTACATTCACCATCCACCATCTTTATCAGAAAAAACACAAGAGCTTAAAACGTTTGTGACAAATGATTCATTAGACAAGGCACCTAAGTGCTATGGAATACAGAAAACAGTGAGCTGTAAGTCACAATTTATTCCCTGAGTATATTCCCCTGAGCTACGGCGGTGAACGTAGAGTGACAGCGATGCGCTTGTAAATAAAACGAGCTGTCGCTGGGCTAGACAGTATGTCAGCCATGCCCAGTGGAAGGATGGCTGGGTTCAAGCTTTGTGTTTTCTACAGTACATCTAGACAGAGGGGGGGTAAGATGAATTTGAGCAACAGCCAGTGAGTGCAAATGTGGCATTACCAGTGTAAAGATTTATAACAACAATTTCTCAACAATTGAAAACACCCTCTGTTTTGTGTCTGGATAGAAAACACACATATTAACACATTACGTTCATTCATTCACCAGTAAGAGATATTAGCATTGTCATGAATGCTAGTCATTTAGAACAAAAAAAAAATCATGATGCATTCAAAATTAAAATATGGTTAAAGATAATGACAGTTAAATTTTCATCCATCACTTGTCATACATTCTATCATTGTGGCATAAGAGGCAAACCTCAAACTCCTGCAGAGTAACCACTCCCTCCAAAATGAGCTTGTCTGCATATTTTTTTAGCACATGCTCCTGCTTGCAGATTTGCTTGTACATGAGAGGTTGTGTGAACATGGGTTCATCCATTTCATTGTGGCCAAAGCGCCGGTAACAAACCTGTAACACACACACATCAACATGGATGTATAATAAACAGTGGTGTTTGAGTAGTGTCATACAATCCTCATACCAAAATCTTAGTTGTGTATCTAGCCAAACTGCCTTTAGATCAGGACTGCATAGCTTAATGCTCACCAGATCTATGACCACGTCCTTGTTAAAGGTATTTCTCCATTCTGCAGCCACTCTGCAAACATACATCACAGCCTCAGGGTCATCAGCGTTGACATGGAAAATGGGTGCGTTGACCACACGAGCCACATCAGTGGGGTAAGGAGAGGAGCGCGCCATTCGCGGATCAGTAGTGAAGCCAATCTGGTAAATAATCATTTATTTATCACATGGTTCAGTGGTTCAGTTTTTTTTAAACAGACACTACATGATTTCTGCTGAATTTATGTTTTAGCCTGATATTTATATGAAGTCAGTCACAGTTATCTACAGTATGTAGGCTTGATTTTTACCTGGTTGTTGACAACAACGTGAATGGTGCCATGAGTGGTATATGAGGGAAGCTCACTGAGGTGGAAAGTTTCATAGACAACTCCTTGACCAGCGAATGCAGCGTCACCATGCAGGAGAATGGACATCACCTGAGATATAAAAACCTTAAACTCTTGCAGCACATGAGATTGGTTTTCCACTTAACAGTTTGATTATTTAGAAATATTCACTGAACTGCAGTAAAGTATTTTACAGGGCCCTTAAAAGGACAAAATTTAGCACAAAATAATATACAGTCGTTTGCAAAAGTTTAGGAACCCCTGACAATTTCCAGGATTTTCATTTATAAATATTTGGGTGTTTGGAACATTCGTCCAGAATCCAGACACTCATTACAGGCTATAGGAAGCATCTAGAGGCTGTTATTTCTGCTAAAGGAGGCTCTACTAAATATTGATGTGATTTTTCTGTTGGGGTGCCCAAATTTATGCACCTGTCTAATTTCGTTTTGATGCATATTGCACATTTTCTGTTAATCCAATAAACCTCATTTCACTACTTAAATATTACTGTGTCCTTCAGTTATTTGATAGATCAAAATGATCCAAACACCCAAATATTTATAAATGAAAATCTTGGAAATTGTCAGGGGTTCCTAAACTTTTGCATACGACTGTAATTTACGTGCCAGATACTATCGCAAAATTTAGAGTCTAGAAGCAGCTGCTACCTGAATATACAGTACTGTATGTATTAAAAATATGACAGTGTAAACTGCATATTTAATACCCTTTTTTGCACACATAATTGTTAAAGTGGCATCTTTTTTCCTAAAGTGAGCTTTGGTGAAATCCTAGGAAATTTTATAAAGATAATAAAAATCAGTTTTGCCTCATTTCATGTAAATTTGTGGAAGTTATATTTATTTACATTTTATTTGTTTAGTTGTAGTTGGAAATATTTAACATTTTCCCAGACTTTACATTATTAATCTTGAAATGTTTTTCCATTTCATGCTTACCTTCTTCCCCTCATTGTCTCCTCTGTAGAACTGCTCAGCTTTAGTTTTGCCCTGTACGACAGGGTCCACTGCCTCAAGGTGAGATGGGTTAGCCATAAGAGACAGAGTGATGTTCTTATCAGTCTCCCTGTTGATCCGCTCATGGTACATACCCAGATGATACTTCACATCTCCCGAGCCCTGGAGAACATGTAAATTAGTGTCATTCAGGCCTGCTGTGCTAATAGAGCATAAAGGGTTGAGGCAGTAAGTACTGTAGGTAATTATGTAAGTCACATTGTACCTCTTCTGCAGCCTCTAGTTTGGGATCGAATTGGCAGAAAATCTGATCAAGATCTTTCCTGACAACATTGGCCAAGACATTCAGTCGACCTCTGTGTAGCAGAGATGCTGCCGTTATTGCTTTTGATACAAGCTATGAAATATACTCTGAGTACGAACCTAGATATACCTGTGAGGCATGCCCATAATTACACTCTCAATTCCAGCTGCACTAGATTTGTCGATGATCATCTTCAGAGCAGGGATGAGGACCTCACAGCCCTCTAAGCCAAAGCGTTTCTCAGAAGACCATTTACGAGCCAGAAAGTCCTCAAAGCTGAGAGCAAGTGCAAATGAAAGCTAACAACTATTTTTCATGAGACAATTACACTGATGTCCAGTACAGTTTGATGATTGTGAATGACATGATTCAACTCATTCATTAATCAGTTAGTTATTCTAAACAAAAACACTATTTAAATATCTAGTGCCTATTACTTAGTTCCTAATACTAAGAAATGTTCAGCAAACACTGACCGTGTTGAACGCACCAGCCGTGCCAGTAAGGTCCTCTTCTCTCTGTCAGTAAATTTCATGATGCCCGGAGTCTCAAACTTTTGCCTGATCCATTGGCATTGCTCGATATTGTTAATAAACATGAATTCCACACCAATATGACCACAGTATGAGGCCTGTAATGTTCAACAGACAAACAAGCTTATATAAGCTATATTTTAGAGAGGTCTCAAAAACAATAGTAAAACAGAAATGTTGACCAAGTTCCTTAAGTGATATAATGTAATACTGATGATTTTGTAGGCATGGACCTGCTTCAAAACAAGCATGGACCTGCTTCAAAACCAAGCAGGCATGGACCTGCTTCAAAACAAAAATAATGCTGAAATCTAATAAATTCTGGGTAAACAGACATTCTCTGCTAATATTGCCTTGGAATAGCAAGGCCAATGTTTTGTTTGCTTACTTTTCAAGAGAGTTTTAAGATTAATAACACTATATTTGGTTGCGTATCCCTTGCTTGCAGTAACCATTGGGGAACCACGAATATCACCAAACTCTTGAATTTTTCTTCCGTGAGATTTTTTGTTTATCTGTACAGATTAGCAGACAGAATGTTCCTGTAAAATTCTGGATTCATTCTGCTGCTAGCATTACCAGGTACATCATCAATAAAGATTAGTGAGCCCATACCAAAAGCAGCCATGCAAACTCATCAGGATGTAACTAATAGAAAATGACAGCTGAAATTCTGATCTGTCGTCTCATATAAATTTTTTTTTTATGTCTTTCGTGTATAGTAGAAACAAAAGAACTGGACCAGCTGTTTCAATACTTTCAATACAAACTGTATATACATACAGAGTACAAAAAAAACAAAGTTCACTTACCTCAAGTCTGCGAATAATTTCCCTAAGTGTAAGTACAGCCTCCTGACCACCAATAAATGTTGTTGATGGCAACTGGAAGGTCTTGTCTAGATCAGATTCATCCAAGCTATAGAAGCCTAGAGATAGTGTTAGCAAGTAGAGATAGTTAGCCCATTTAGGTTAAAGGGCTTTGTGTTTATTTAAAATAACATTAAGATTATATCTCATCAAGCTATTCTGAAGCATAATGGAGGACTATGCAATGCAGTTAACCATTTAATCCCATTTCGCCTTTAATCCCATTGATAAGGCAAAAGCAAAAGAGAAGACAGATACATAAAATGAAATTAAAGCCATGATATAGATAAACAGAACTGAGAATATAGCACTAGATCAGATAACTATAACTAAAGCTGAATGGTTATAAATCTGTTTTAATTACTTATGTGGAGGCTCAGTAAAACAGTATGACAAAATATAGTGTGACATACAATACAGGCATATATATAAATGAAAAAAAACATGTTTTGAGGAGTTCTTTTAGTGGCTATTACTCTCTCTTTTCGATCTGTTATGAGAGCATGTCCTAGATCCTTTTATTTTGCTGGCACTAAAAGCAATAGGGCATGACGGGAGCAAAGGGGAAGATTTATGGTCCTGTGCCTCAGACAAGATTAACCCGAACCTGCTTTCGGTTTAGGGCATGATTCTAGTCCTAGCCAGCACTCGTTAACACTGTGAATTCTGAAGTGAGCAATCTTTTAGCTAACATGTGACTAGGCTGTGCTGTGTAAAACACAACTCACACCCTTTCTCCAGTATATACAGAACAACTTAGTAAGGACCAATATTACATATCCTAATTTAATAAACACAAGCAAAGGTTTAGTCTAGTGATTACTTGCAACACTGTGTAAAAACACTATTTCTGCCACATAGTTTTCCAGAAATAATACAAAATACATACACTCTCTACTTTAACAGGAACACCTGTACATGCAGTTATCAGGCAGATACAGGCCAAGAGCTTCAGTTAATGTACACATCAGACATGGTTGTTGCTGCCAACCAATCTGATGAGTTAAGAATTTCAGAAACTGCTGATCTGCTGGAATTTTTTACACACACACACACACACACACACACACACACACACACACACACACACACACACACACACACACACACACACACACACACACACACACACACTATTTTCATACACTACAGTATCTAGAGTTGCACAGAGTTGCACTTTGTTAGTGAGTGAGATCAGGGGAGAATGGACATATTGGTTTGAGTTGGCAGGAATGTTACGTTATCTCAAGTAACCACACTTTATATCTACAGTGAGCAGAAAAACATCTTCGCATAACGCATCAACCTTGAAGTTAATGAAGTACAACAGCAGAAGCACACATCTGGATCCACTCCTGTCAGACAAGGACAGGATTTTGAGGCTATAGTAGGCTCACTGAACAAACTAACTGAAACTGGACAGTTTAAGATTGGAAAAAATGTTGCCAGTTCTGAATAATCTTGATTTCTTGCCTTTTGTCAACAGTCCATGCTAGTAATGGTAGAGCTACAAGAGTGAAGAATGAAGAATTCTTGGTACATTCTGGGCTCCAGAATACCACCTGAGCATCATTTGAATGCCGCGGTCTTCTTGAGCATTGTTACTGATGACATACTCGCTTTATGACCACAATTTGCCCATCTTATAATGGTTCTTTTCAGCATAACAAAGCACCATGTCACAAAGCACAAGTTATTTCAAAACTGGTACAACTTGAACATGACAGTGAGTTCATAGTGTCTCTTTTGATTCACTAGTCAGCAGATTTGAAATCAGCAGAGCAGGCGTGGGATGTAGTAAAACGGGAGACTGGCAGTGTGAATGTGCCACACAAATCATGTCAACATGGAGCAGAATCTACAAGGAATGTATTCAACACCTTTTTGGACTCCATGTCTCAATGAATTATGATTGTTTTGGGAGAAAAATTGGTCTTGATCTAGTATTAGTATAGTGTTATGATTAAGTAGCCGGTGAATGTATGGTGCATGATACATTTCCTCTAGTTCAGTTTAATTAAAAATATGATTATAAAGGTTTGAATCCTACAAATAGTCCAAATGTCCCTGAGCTCTTTTAGTGCATGCATGTGCTAATGTAAATAAAGTAATATAAAATATATAATATTAATAATTTACAAGGCTTTTCCATGAGCATCCATTTTCCATAATCAAGGATCCGAGTCAGCAAATTTCTCTAGAACTGCATTCTAAAGACACGGACTATATGGACTATTTATCTGACAATATCAATAAAGATATACCCAAATAAACATCAGAAAACTATTTACAAAGAAGGAACTTTTAAAAGCTACGAAGTAAAACTTAATTATTAATAGCAATGAAAAGAAATAAATGTCTTACCAAGTTTGTCAAGTGTTGTTATCAAATCCGAGGGGACAAAAGAATCATTGTCCGCTGTGAGGATGCCAAGAGGATCAAGCTGAGCTACATGATGGCCACGGATCTGAGGAGATCACACAGTTGCAACAAAAAATGTGAAAAACTATCAAATGAAAACCTATCCATCCATTGTCCATCCATTGTCTGTCTATCCATCCACTGTCCGCACAGCTTAGTCTACACAGTCTATCCCGGAGGACTCGGGACCCTGTACCCTGTACGGGGTGCCATCCCCCTGCAGGGCACAATCACACTCCCATTAACAATATGGACAATTTAGAGATGCCAATCAAAACAAATGTCTTTGGACTGGGGAGAAAGCCAGAGTATCTTGAGGAAACCACTAAAGCATTAATATGGAAGTCGTGGCCTAATGGTTAGAGAGTTTGACTCCTAACCCTAAGGTTGTGGGTTCGACTCTCAGGCCGGCCATGACTGAGGTGCCCTTGAGCAAGGCACCAAACCCCCCCCAACTGCTCCCCGGGTGCCGCAGCATAAATGGCTGCCCACTGATCCGGGTGTGTGTTCACGGTGTGTGTGTGTGTTCACTGCTGTATGTGTGCACTTTGGATGAGTTAAATGCAGAGAATGAATTCTGATACTCCATACGCCGTATGTCACTTTCACTTCACTTCACTTCATGAGGGAAAACATGCAAACTATATGCACAGAGTGAAGGGTGTCTCTAGAGTCTTGACCATTGGTAGGGGTCTGTGTGTTTTATACCTGGTAGGCTCTGACAAGGTTGTAGACAGCTAGGTGATCCTCCACCACTCTCTGAGACATTGCAGGTGTCTGTGAATTGGCTCGACCCTGGAGAAGAGCAGACAGACGCCTTTCCCCAGCTTCTCTAACTGGACTGTCGGCTTGGGCGTTTCGGAAATAGGCATCCCAAGACTGTGACAGAAAGATTACATCTAAAATTTCAAGTTACATATTTGTTTGCTTGTTTGTTTGTTTTGTTTGGAACAGAATTTGAATATCAGTCTGCAAAATCCTTGATGAATAACAGCTTATCTCTGTTAGCTAGAGAAAAGGGGGCATGATAGAATATACTACACCTTGTGAACGTTTTTGTGGTCCTCAAGCCAGGCATAGTACATCTCTTCCACATAGCTTGTATTGAGGGGTGTTCCAGAGGAACAGCATCGGTGAGGGTCCCACACACGAGCCCTCATCCACAGACCCCTGAGAGAGGCCAGGGAGTGAAATCGACTCATGTCTGTTCAGCCTGAGGCAGGATCAACCCAGGTGATTAGTACAATGTTATGCATTTCAATAACAGCTTATGGACCAAATGTGGACAAAGATATTAAAGCTGCATCGTGTAAGTTCTGTTTGGCAAGAAACAAGTATGCAAAGGTAATTCACTAGTTTCATTTTGCAGGGGTTTTCATACATACAGTTCATTATCTGAGACCCATCATACGCCATCATGATCAATCTTCTCTCACAGCCAAAGTAAGCTAAAAGACAGTTTAGAGTACACCAGTGTTTCCTGATTTAGTCACTTTGTAACTAGATTTAGTAACTAGAAAAGAGCCAAAGTTTGATAGAACTCTGTGTTGCAATACAATGCAGATAGCAAAATATACTCATCAAATAACAAAATGCACTGAGAACACAAATTGACTAATAAATATATACACACTAGAGGTGTTTATGACCAAATAGTGTGAATTTACTTTTCTTTCTTATCTTGCAGCCTGCTAGCTCGCTTTTATTAACCTCAGAGCTGCATGCAGCACAGCAGAGTGTAAATTCACATCACAGTCCTGCATGAACAGTACACTAAGCACAGAGAACTCTTTCCTGTTTAAACAAGATTTGTTTCAGCTAATTGTTTTAGAAACTAGCTCAGACCTCAGCACCATCAGAAACACAATCTCAGCTAGTCAGCTAACACGGTCTAAATCAAAAAATGTTTTGAAGGCAAGAGGCTTTGTTCTTTCAAATGGATGATGTGCACAGTACAATTTCTAATCCTCATAACAATTCAGTATTACAGCACCTTTGATAACAGCAGCAGTAAATTACAAGCTCTTATTGATCAATTCAACATTCTATACCATATACCATTCTGTAAAATAATAGGCCTACAGTATATCAGCACACCAGTGATTAGCATCCAGACACACTATTTACTGTAATGTTGTATGTAGCACACAATTTGCAACCTTGTAAAAAAATATGTATATTGATTTGGTAATTGAACTTCTTAACTCCAAATCCCTAAGATTTACATTCAGCAGCCTAACAGCTTGCCTTTAAAAATAAAGAAACAAAGTAAAGAAAAAGCACACTATATAGCCAAAATTTTGCAGACAGCTCATCATAACACTTTTTTTTATTTTAACAATCTATTTCAGATTTAGACCCCATTACTCAGCTATAATCAACTCCATTATTCTGGGAGGGCTGTTCACTACATTTTGCAGTGTGGTTGTGGGACTCATCATTCTTCTACATGAGCATTAGTGAGATTGATTTAGGGTGAGGAGCCCTGGTGTTCAGTCAGCATTTCAGTTTATCTTAAAGGTGTTCAGTTGGGTTTAAGTCTGGTCTCCGTGCAGGCTATGAGTGCTTTCCCAGATGGCCCACAGGGCCATTGTCATCCTAAAACATGTTTCAGTGACGAGAACAGTTTAGACAAGAACTACATATGGGTGTGATGGTCAGGACTTTGGGCCATTTAGAGTATATACAGTATATAATCACATGCATATCGATATGCAGGATCAGATATCAGGGTAAACTATCTTTAGTCAAGTCGCTTTTATTGTCATTTCAACCATATATAGCTGTTGCAGTACTCAGTGAAATGAGACGTTTCTCCAGGATCATGGTGCCACATAAAACAAAGACGGAGCTATAAGGACTTAGTAAGTTAGTCCTAGATACATAACGTGCATCTGTGCAACCTGGTGCAAACAGTGCAGGAAAAAAGGCAAACAAGACAGACAAGACAGTTCAGACAAAAAAAATAAATTTACCTGTTCAGTAGGCAAACTGTGAGCTAGATTTTTTTTTTACATTTTATTTGGCTTACTCTACTGGTTTTGTTCCTACCTTGGGCACGAACTGTTTGACTATTAGAAATTGGATTTTTTAAAATAAAGGAACCGTTTTCTTATAATGAATTTATTATGACATTAATTGTAATATGTAATAAATCAGCAAATATCCATCCATTCATTTTCTGTCCTGCTTATCCTACATAAGGCACAATCACACACTCATCACACAAAACTGACAACTCAGAGATGCCAATCAGTCATCTTTAGATTAGAGGAGGAAACCAGAGCACCTGGAGGAAACCTGTGATACATGGGTAGATCAGTAAAACCCTGCACACAGGATGGAGACAGGAATCAAACCCCTAAACCATATTTAACCATACAACACACAGTAAAAAAATAATACATATATTAAGGATATGTTCATATCGTAGTGTCTGTTTATTTATTATGTAAGACTCATGAGTAGTTCATCAGAATATAACATCACACACTATAAAACACACTATCTGATGCTGAAGGACACGAATACACAGCGGTTTGTCCGCTATGCGCTTTCCTGCTTAAACCACACCGTTAGATTTACCGCATCTGGACTACAGCTGTTTACAGTAACACGGTGAATGCTAGCGGTCTGTTTACACTTCACCCCTTAGCATAGTTTGGTAAGAGAAATGTCACCTTGAAAGGCAATGCGAAGATTAAACGTCCTTTTCTGCACCGATTTGGAGTGGAATGATGTTTGTGTCGAAGTGTTGAGTGTCTGTTAATCCCGCAATGTCAAATTGTGCTGAATCCTTATAGAGCATCACAGCAGCTCTGTACATGTAGCAGCAGGTCCGCTATAGTACAGAACAGGAAGGCAGGAAACACGAGGCCTGAACGAGCTAAATGGACCGATTGGAAGGAAGAGCTGAGGAAATTAGGGCACTAAGAAGAACATGGCACTTGCATGCATTTGTTTGTGTTAAACTTGTAGTACTGAAACTTACTGAAAATGATCAGACAACTGTAAACACAAACCAATGACAAAAGTAGTGTTATCTGTTTATCTTCAGTACCTGCTTTATTATGGATAATGAGTGGCAGTGGATCCTTGGATGACACACCAAGCCATTGCAGGGTACCATGAGGTATACACACACACACACACACACACACACACACACACACACACACAAACACACAAGGGGCAATTTAGTGTAGCACATGCAGTTGGAAATACACACAACCATGAGTTATATAGAGGAATTTTCTGACGTGGAAAAAACCTTTTTCCAATCAAAAAAAGGTTCAGCTATAACTACATAATTTGTATCTACTTGTTTTTATCTCACACAGAACTAAGTAACTAAGATTTAAATGTAAGGAAAATAGTGTCAGCTCAGTGTGCAAGCTTCATCTCAATCGTACAATTTTTTTCCGGACAACAGGAGGGAAAAAAAAACAAAATGTGTTTACTTATTTGAATTAATTCACTTTTACATAAGTCAGTTCCTGTTGCCCTTACTGCAATATCATTATTTGCATTTAATCAATACCCCTGTACTAATTTTCTATGGGTTTAAAAAAGGCACAGGCAAACAGGCAGGGTCAAGAAAATATCTTTTCTTTTTTTAAATCCAGTCCATGACAATGTGAAAATCAGAGCTTCTTATTACTTGGCATCTTATGAAAGGTGTTCATTTTAAACTGCCCCGCTGGCAATGGCCAGCACAAAGGTTTGTGAAATACTGCTTTTTTGGCATAATCACTTCATAACCAGCAACTGCTGACATTCTTTTTCTGTAGATCACATTTTGATTGGATTCAAAGTTAAAGCATCTTTAATGCTTTTCTCTGACATTTAAATTCCAATTATAGTTTGACTTACTGATTGCATCACTAGTCAGCATTTACAAAAATGGAAATGGATCTAGTTCTAAACCTCTGTAGTGAAAGAAAGAAATTGAGCAGAAAGGGTGAACAAGGTCACGCACACACAAAAACAGCAAAAAACCTGCTTGAAAAGCATGGTCCAAAGTGCCTACAGTATATACAGATACATAGAACAGTGAATTAGGTCCAATTAAAAGCAAGACTGCTGTTTAAATGATGAAGATTACTAACCTGCTTAAAGGTGGTCAGAACAACAGTAATGAGTAATGGTCTACAATTTAAGCCCCTGACTCATAGTAATGCCTCCTGCTCCTGCTTGCCAGCCTACAGATCAACGGTGATAAATGAACCATGTCAAACAGTCTACATAAACTACACATAAGCTCGGCCTGCCATCTCAACATATCCTACAATTACACAAAAAAAAAAGAAAAAACACAGGTACTATTTTTCACCATAATTACATTGATATATTATAACTGATCACCAATAATTGAGTTCTCTATAAGCAGAAACCATTGTTTCAACTCAAGATTATTAACATGATCATATTGAGGACTAGCTCCTGCTGCCTTGTTTAACTGTACCCCACCAGGCAATGATTACAGACCTGTACTGTATTTTTAGTCCATATAAATTCTGATAACCAGTGGAAAAAATAATGTATTTAACGTGGACCTGGGTTTCACACAACTATAGCTAATAATGACTATTGCTGATAAACGTTATATTTAGATCAAAATGTCAAACTTCTTAAGAGCAAACAGATTAACTGAAAGGTGTTTAACACATTTAATTGACAATATTAAAATATAATACAACTGAAAACGATTCACAACCTTTAAATAGTAGTTTTAAATCAAGGAAATAAACAAAAAACAAAACAAAAACAAAACACTCGAGCATAGAAATCTTAATAAATTGTTAAAAAGTACATGCCGAGCTAATCAATTCAATATTGCAACATACCATTATACTGCAAATGCAAATTCTTTCACTGAACAGTTACAGAATTTCCTTTATTGTGTAAAATTGAACATATATTGAAAACTGAATTATAACAATACTTTTCTGAACCCCAAAATATGTCTATACTTTTTCATAATCAAGTGAATCTCAGCGTTTTTAAAGTTTTCATGCATACATTGTGATCTATATGGTTCTACCATAGAGTATAGAATCTGCTTAAGTGCCCTACTAATAGTCTTCCAGTACAGATTAATGTTTTTTTTTTGTCAACTAAATTTAAAACAAACAGTTCAACACCATGTTGTAAATCTGGCTACGAATATTTCTCTGGTATACAGGGAAACACAAATACCCAGAAAGCAGGAGAACTGCTGCTCCACTCTCAGAGCCAAACATTTAGTGTATTGTGACTTGAAGCATTTCCTTTGCTCAATAACGGCATAGAGATGTCCATCACGTCTCAGAAAATCACCTAAAAGATCTTTTCCTAAAGAAGAAGGAAGCACTAAGGATGCATGTCAGTTCATGACAGGCCAACATTAATGTCCATCTGGAGGAGAACTGGATGCTGCAGTGGGCTCAGGAGGAGGATTTGGGCTGATCTGATGATAGATGAAGCCGTAAAGACTGACATCGGGCCTCTGACTGTGACTGTTCTTCACCACCATATTAAAGTACTGCTTCAGGAGGCCATACAGTTTACCTAAAAACAGTGAGAGAGAGAGAGAGAACTCAACAAGAGCATCATGGAGTCTGAACATCAACCATAAAACAAACAAATAAATTAATAAAAGCCAGCAGGTCGTGGTGAAAGTTCTGAGCCGATTGAGTGCAAATATAGACAGGCAAACAACCACTGCAAGGCTTGAGTCATCCAACTCATTGGATTGTGTCCTTTCTCTATTGTCGGTCACTTTAAAAGCATCTACTAAGTTAATAAATAAAAAAAAAGCTACAAATTGCCAGATCTGATAGACTATATGATAAGCAAGGAATAAGAGCAGATCACAAATTCCTCTCGTACCACAACAATTTGCAACTGATTAATTTTTTTAATGAAAGAGCAACATTATGGGCCTACAGGTATTTCTCTGGTTTCAGAGCATATGGCTAGTAATGGAGACATTCATCTTCACACTGATGGCTGGGTTTTTCAGAAAACACTGTATCCAACAGGACAAAGACAAATCAACAGAAAGTAAATAGTATATGAAGTTTGTTTAACTAAAAGTGAAATATTCATTGGCGTTTGGAAAAAGATTAGGCAAGTACGGATTTGTGTGAAAGGATTTGCCTGCATATTTATGGTCTTTATGAAGGTTAAGCAAAATCTGAACATTGTAAGTTTTTAATATTGAAGTTTTGAGAAAAAAATGCCTTTGTTTCAGAAAGCTTGCCCTGATTTCAGAGGATCAGGCCTGTTTTAGAATGGCTGCCATGAAAAACCGTGTTCTTACCCACTGTCACGTTTTTATCCGTCAGAAACGTGTGCAGTTCATGAACGTCCCTCATGAGAGCACAGTCGCCGAACGTGAAATAGGCCACATCTCTACCAGCCTCTGCTGCTGCCATTAGCTGCAGCAAGGCTGCAAATACAAAGTCACATGTCATTAAACTGTATTAAGATTCACAAACCAATCAGTGCTAATGCACCATATGCTGGGGTGCACTGGCTAAACATTCATACGCAACTGCTTAATGTAATAACATTCATTATTTAGAGCAATCCAAAGAATAAGAGGTACATTTTATGGATCGTCCACACAAACGTATTATTATTACACACATACATTACTTAAGAAATAATAAGGAACTGGCTTTCATTTTTTTTGTTCCAAGCTCTTAGCTTTAGAAAATATGAGTGACAGGTCCTTTTTTAAAGGTAAATAATCCACAGCTAACATTCCTTATTAAGACATTCAATCTTAGTCATCCAGCATCAAACAGTCTGCGAATACTTTAAATATTTTAAAAGGCTTGATACAGCACCCATTGATTAATGAATAACATGCTAATGAGAACTGCTGCTTACAAAGTAATCTGTAATACCGCCTTCCCTTGACATAGAAATACTCTTATGTATAAGTAGCTAAAATGGGTAGTGTAAAAATAACTGTATATTAAGCTGCATTTCTAATCCTGCTGGTAAAAGAGCCAAAGCCGCGAGGGATTATGGTACAGAAAATAGAAACTAATTTTCAAAGGTGATGATCATTTCACTTACAATGAGACTATAAAGACTAGAGAGAAAACAACGTTATAGCCAAGGCTGAACAATCAAACGTTTAAGTGGAGCATTTGTCATACTTGTGGCAACTCATTTACTGGTGAAGCTGATCAATATAAAGAGAGTTGTAATTACCTCTTAACTAGATAAATAAATGAGTGAGAGTCAGGTAATTAGATTAGATAAAGCAGAAGAAAGCTCCTTTTTAAATCTCTTGTTTATAGAAACATACACTAAGTAGCCTGGAATAGAAAGCACATGACAGGGATATGTGACCAAGCAGAAGAGCTTTCATAAGTGCCTGACTCGAAATACCATATTGACATTCTATAATTGAGTTTTAATTAACCAAGTGAAGTAGCTAATGTGACATTTTAAGTAAATATTGACATTCTGTAGATAATAAAAAGACTTTAATAAGTACTTATGATAGCTTCATGAAATGATCATGATTCAAATGATTGCTAAGAACCAGGAAGCAGCCCTCTGGAGGTGCTGATAACATCCTCTTCATTCAAACATCACACTTTATTCACGGCTGACGCTATTAACATTATACACTAAGTGGAATTTTCTTTAATTCATCACTCCTTAATTGGTGATGTTCAATGTGAAAACCAGATGTTCAATTATGTAGCACGCCCTGAGCCAATTAGCTGCTTTACCTTTGAGTCGTGTGTCTCCCCGGAATGCACCACATCCCCAGTTTCCTGTGGCAATGGCTGAGAGATTCTGGGGGTCTACACCGTGCCGCACAAACCCACAGTACGCCTGACAGAGAAAGAAAGCGCGCACACGCACACAAATAGTAAGCAGCAGTAACCCTCTGGGAAAGTAACCATGGGGACATGCAAAAGTGGATGCACAGACAACTCTGGAGCATGAACACATAAAACATGCAGGATCCTCAGAAGGATTACAGGTCAGGATGCTGTCAAATTCTGTTGATCATATTTTAGGCAAAGGAGACGATGGAAACACACAATTACCTTTATCAAAAATGCAGGGCAGAAAGAACAGCAGCTCAATCACAGCTGTAGTTCACTTATTTGCAAAAGACAGACTAAATTGATTTACATCCAAAACTCACTACTGACCTTGTTGAGTTCCCTTGTGAATTTCTCAGGGTGGAATTGCTCCATGTAGTGTCTGTACTTCAACGCATCCACTGCCACAATCTCTGTACATCTTCTCTGCCACTCATCCCTGAGCAGGAAGGAAGGGCATTATGATCAAACACTAAAAATGGCTCTTATGGTAGATTTACAGGGCAGGGGAGGACAAATCATTAATTCATTTAGCTAGCCCACTGTTCAAGTGAAAACTCCAGAGTGTGCTTGGTTAGTCCCATGTTATGACTGCCCAGGTGTCCAATAAACTAGACTAAAAAGCTGCAACAAAAATACTTTAGCTCCAAAGTATGATGAGCTAAATGGAAAAAGCAGCTGCTTTGTACCACAGAGACATTCTTATAATCAAATGAAAAAATGTTCTTTGCGAAAGTCATTAGGAAGGATAAGTGACAGAAAACATAATGTTAGTTAATGTTAAAATCAATAGCCAAATTAACCTGATCGTCTGCAGGGCAGCTGTGAATAAAATAAAATAAACAAAACAAATCAACACACAGTACTAACACCGAAGCCTAATCTGACTGTCCAGAATTTGTCCATCCCTGCTGGATTACAACACCAAAACACCATTATCTAAAACAATGAAACGTCATTATCTAAAAACAATGTGCTTCAGTCTTGGAGCTGAACCTTTTATGCAGGCATGACACGCTCAGCTCAAGAATCCAGATTTCATAGGAGATAAACTGTGCTATGCCAATCTGTCTCTAAGTATGTTAAAGAAAATCTAATTCGAATTTTGTGGTCTTTAAATTTTCTGCAGAATAGATCTACCTGAAGCCAGCCTTAATTCTGAACCTTTAAATTTGACTTGCATATGACATCCATGACAGAGGCTACTTTCAGTTGTATGCTCCGTGTTATACATGTTTATCCTGCTTGACATTACGAACAAACAAATAATGAATACCGATGAATAATCTGACAAGAATCAAAATATTCCCTATTTATGTTTTGTGTACATAGACATATAAATGGAACAGGCCTATACAAGTGGTCAGGCTAAATATTTTTTCAGGCTGTAATTTAAAAGTTTAATTGGAAAAGTAAAAAGGCCTAGCGTTTGATGACATATCTACTCTACTGATTACCTTGGTGTCTCATCTTTGTGGTTGGCCTTCCATCTGTAGCTATCTGCATAGCCAGAGTACTTACTGTACTGCTCAGTGCCTGCACACAAAGAAAACAAAAATAAAAAAAATATTAAAATCCTTTTAAAAACACTTTGCTGCCAGCATCTTGCATCAGGTAGAGGAACCGTTTTAATCAACTTTTTTTTAAAAAGTGGTTAATATCAAACAAAGCAATCAGCAGAGGTCATGGCTAAAAATGTTTTACTTCCAGCAGCCAAAGTAGGGCCCACTAGATTAAGGTATTGATGGCATATGGTGCATTCACTACATGGACTCAATAAGCCAGATGAGCTGCATTTATTAAAAATAATGGTTAGAATGCTCAAGAACTCAAGAAGAAGGGGGATTTTTTTTTTTCAGAAGAGATATCAAAGTTGTAGTTTTTGTTTACCTTTTCCTTATTATTAAAGTCATCGGCAGCTGTTTTGGGGTAAGAGTAGGTGGGTCATTCTGAAGAGCTCTGGCTAAAGTGTACAAAAGCATGTCCTTATTTATTTAATCATTAGTGTGTGCAGCTGCTCAACAATCTGACTAAAGCCTAGTATCTCAAAAAAATGTGTTTTTTTTGCATCATGTTTTAGAAAATGACATCAATTATCAGATTATTTGGGATGCCAATGACTGAAACTTATCACTGTGTCTCAAAATATCATCTGTAATTCAAAATATGACAGTGATTCAAAGTCTTAGCCCATTTGGTAAGGCACACGTTACAAAAAAGCAATAAATGCACAAGTTTGATTCCATGCAATAGTGCCATGGATCCAACTCTGAATGAATGAATAACTGGATCAAGGTGAAAAGTGATTCGGACCACATTCATTCATTCAGGTGATGTCTGTGGAGGCAACAAGCTGATCCAGGAGGACCTGCAGACATTACCAAGCTAACTGTAACGTATAAACTGTCCAGCGGCCTTGGGTCTGCCCTGAGGTCCTGTAAGGTGCCCAAACCACTGAGCTCCTCACCTAGTCATGCCATGCAACCTAATTTACACCACTAGTGTAGTTTTATTGCTTCTGTCATTATCCAGAACTTGTGACTATCTTGTGGTGACTTAATCAGACAAAGAGTGACCCTAATGACCCCCATGAAAGTTACAAAGACTACACAAACCCTGATGATTAGGGTAACCATAACCGACCTCTGTGTCCACACTGGTGTTTGCATACATAACCCACATGGGCTCAGGCCAAAAGGGCAACATTAACTGTCCAACTGTATCTAATTATCTTCATTATCTTTACATGATTTAAATATTTTCATTGTTAACATGTGACCCCGACAACACAGGACATACAGGTCCTTCTCAGCGGTCAGCTGAATCTGAGTGAGTGGGAGATGACATGGGTGGATGAGGAATAGCTTGATCTTATAACAGAAGCCAGCCTCTTCACACGCCTGTGAGCAGGACATGCAAGACTGTATACAACCTCTCCCACTTCACATTCTCCTCCACAGAAATCATTTATCTTCGTTTCAAAATCTGCCCAGCTAACAGGATTAATCAGATAGAGAGCTCTCTAAAGTCTAGCTTTCTCTCTCACCAGTATTATTTCATGAAGTAAAAGTTTCATTGTATCTTAAGAGAATCACAAAGACTAATACAGAATGAAAGGCAAAATAAAGCCAAATATTTCATGCATAAACCAACGTTAGATGTCGACATATTTATACGATTTCTAAAAACAGATAAAGATGTCTAACATAAAACAAGTGAACAAAGTGCAAAATAGTAGCTTATACATTATCTTGGTTAAATTATTCCTAGTTACTGCTGTTTAAAACTCAATCACTAAAGGTGCACATACAGTAAACATGATGCTAAGCATGTAGCTCGATATCCATGGTTATGTTGGTACCAAAAGATAAAAAATTGAATCTTGTTAGACAGACAAGATGAAGTACTGCTACATACAACAACTGAGATTTAGATCTAGTCCATGTACCGCCCATCACCAGATGTTTCTCAGGGTACAACTAGCTAATGATGGCAGGGTTTGAGTCCCTCTCACACACCCACAGCAGCAGCAGCAGGCACCGTGTTGTGATGTGGAGGCTGTAGTGAGAGATTGATGTGTTTAGGATGCAGGACACTAACTCATGACCTAGGCTTCCCTTCAGAGCTTCTGCTCAGTAAAGGAGCAGCTTCTACAGAGTGGGGAGGGTGTGTGTAGTGTGTTGACTCAACACAGTGAGTTGAAGGGTGAAAAATAAGGCAATTCGGCTAGGGAGAAATGAGAAATAACAGGGCAGCCTGGAGTGAATCAATGTAATGGATTTACGTTCAAATTGGATGGAGAAGGGAATGGACGAAGAATGAATGGAACCCAATGAATACATAGGCCTCAGTGAGCAATGGCAAATAACTTACTAAGGAAAAAAATTACAGATGGTCAACTCAATTTACGGAGAGAGAGAAGTGCTGAATACTCGATGGTGGTACAGGACGAATAACTGACTGAGTGCTGCTTATGTAAATTTTGATTAATTGCTATATCACCAACAAAGTTTATCAATGGTAAAATGAAGCTGGAATATCAGATTGAGGAAGTGTTTACAGCTGAGGTCGAATTAAACTACTAACCAGACTATTAAAGTACAATTCAGGGAAAAGGAGCAGACCGCTGCCTTGGAGGATGAGATTGATCAAAAGAATAAAGAAGTAAGAAAGAACATCAGGAAAGGAGGAGCAGATGTGTGTGTGTCTCTGAAGCAAAGGAAGATTGAGAGACAGGGGAGCAAGAGACAGAATAAAAGAAAGAAGAGATGAAGAAAAATTGTGTAAAATCAAGTCATTTGTTTACCTGTGATGATAAGGCACTCGTTGTGTTCCAAAGCCTCAGTAAAAAGACGTGAGACGATAAGTTCTGGGTTGATGAGAAAACGAATCTCCTCCTGAACCAACCCTAGTCCTGTTACCCCTCCTCCTACCATTCTGTTAGCAAAGTCCACCTGTAGAAATAAGACACATACACACTTAGAGTGGCAACAGAAACAAAGATCATTATTATACATTTCTACACCATGATCAGCCGTCCTGAAGACAATCTGAATTTGCTTCCTTTTCATTTCATTTTCTTTGTACCCTACGTAGGGTAATGTCTATACATGCAAAGTGTAGAACTTCTGAAATTCTGAAGTTCTACACTTTGCATGTATAGACATTACCCTACGTAGTACCCTACGTTTGATTTATGAAACGTTCACAACACCACAAGCAGTGACCCAAGCACAGATGATCAATCAGCTTCAGCTGTGTGGACATGAGCTCCTGTAAGATTATTTATCCACGTCAGATGCACAGGACAAACCAGTTTAACCACATGTACATCTCATTTACATGAGGCATGTACAAGTTTAATGCAAGAGTTATGGCAGTAAGGCAATGCATTCAGTATTATTCTTATCCATTATACGGGGGAGTAAATCAAACATGAATCTTGTCCGTCAAACTGATATAGAGGTGGCTGTCATGAATAAAATGATTCTTTTCTGCAGCCTTAAAATGTTACATTAAATCAATAAAATCACAATTTTTTGTAATAAACTCCAAAAAACAACAGTGATGTCCACAGTGAGAGGCTAAATAGTCCAGTTGTGTCTTTCCAGGACTTTGCCTCTAGGTTAGTGATGCTTGGTGCCAAATGACTGATTCACATTTACAGAATTTGTAATTTCTCTTATCTTTTAGATAATATATTTGAGTATCATCATGTACATATACAGACAGACAGACACACGCATACAGACAGACAGACACACGCATACAGACAGACAGAAACACGCATACAGACAGACAGAAACACGCATACAGACAGACAGAAACACGCATACAGACAGACAGAAACACGCATACAGACAGACAGAAACACGCATACAGACAGACAGAAACACGCATACAGACAGACAGAAACACGCATACAGACAGACAGAAACACGCATACAGACAGACAGAAACACGCATACAGACAGACAGAAACACGCAGACACACAGAATTTGTTGGCGGTGTTGTCTGAAAGGTGCCATTACTAATCATTAATAAGGGACTAAGGGTTCCTGGATTTTGCTGCAGCGTGAAGCTGTTCTGCAATAGAGGGACAGGAGCAGGCCATGCTGCTGGCTTGTCTCACTGATCAGGTGACTCAGTTTGGGGTTGGGTTGCTGAAAATCTTTTCAGCACCACTGACAGACTGTCAAGCCCTTCCCTAACTTCCAGAAATACCACCAATCTGCCCTGCAGGACCGCAGACCCACCCCAGTGGGATCTTCCAGTGTTGCTCATGTGTGTTCATCAGCTGTCAGCATATGCTCTATCCGGACAGAGGAGAGGGGAGAATGGGTGAGCTGGCATGACAAAGGTAGACACTCTGGCTGCAGTGGTGTCAAGATGCCGAAACGCAACGTTGGGGCGAGACTGGAGATCACATCAACTCTGACATCATGTGACAATACAAAAACTGAAGTGAACACATAACACATCAGCTGTGGTTCAAGAGCAACAGAAAAACACAGCAGAAAACAGCTAAAGCAGGAACATGTCCGTTTATGACATTTAGAATTTAAACACTAATACAGCTGATAAAGAAACTTTAACAATGTTAGACCACAACTTTCATGTTTGACATTTACGTAAGATACTACAATGCCGTTAAAGCATCTTTGTTGATTGAAAGAATACACACATTACAGGGAATGATTTACAATACAAAGTGATTTTTTATATTAGTAATGAATCCATATTTATTAAAAGCTAAATCTCTTGTTACACATTGGTACAGTGTACTGTAGAAATATTTGTCAGTGTGACTTCTGCAAAAGAACGAAGACAAAGTCTAAAAATGAGCTGCATGCCTGTTGAGTACAAACTTAATATAACCGTTATATACATTATTTATCCAACTATTCTGACCATATCTCTAGCCATCACAACTCTGGACTACGATGCTTCCTTATATTAAGGTAAACTAAATAAATTATGTGTAAGAGCAATAGTTATAAGGCAGTCAACTTTTATACAAAAGTTGCCTGAAATCTTTCATGAAGCTTTTGATAACTCAAGCATTCGTACATTTTTCACGTGGATGAATCTGTGGGTACGTGATAAACTGAGCAGTCAAATGCTGCCCATGGTATATGACAAAACCACAAAAAAGAAAGTGTATCATGAGTAAATCTCTTCTGACTGCTTCAAGGACTTTTACTGTTTATGGATTTTATTGACAGAATTAAACATCTACTCCAAGACCTTCATTAAAAATATAATTGTTTTTCAGTATGGGGAAATATTTTCTATGATAAGCACATTTACCGAGATGCTATGCAGATATAATGTTGAAACCAGATTTAAGACAGTCCCACCTTTTGAAGTGAAGAGTATATCTCATGTTTATTTGTTTAGGAGAATAAGGCGTAACCTATGCATACAGTAAAGTGCTCACTTGCAGCATGCCGTATCCCTGATCCTCAATGGTCCCCTCGAAGGAGATATGAAGCCGTGTGAGCCGGGTAGCCAAGCTAAAAAGGAGAGAATTACAAGAACCCAATGTCATATATACAAAGCAGCCCAGTCATCTGGCAACCTAAATCACTAGATCTGCTATAAATATTTGGAGAAGAGGACAAATGAGTTAACTATTTATTTTGACTTTACATAAAATGTATTTGTCTTGAAATCATATGGAAGTTGTTCTGGGTCTCACAGTGCTGGGTATCTGATACCAATGGTTAATAATCTATTAGGTCCTTAATGGAAAGCTTTGCTAGAACTTGTATACATTCAAGTGAAGAAAAGGGCAGACTGATGAGTAGTAAAGTCAAGGTCCAGCTATTCCCCAACACACTAATCAAAACTGCATAGTTAAATAGTTTATCTTATTTAAGGGCATCAGAAACAAAGCTGAACATTATCATCATCAATATCATGTGAAATTCTCTCGTTTGGTCACTAAAGGTATCCCTCCAGGGTCTATAATAAGCTCTAAATAGTTCTCTGTATTTATTACTTTATTCGGTGCTATGAACCTTTTTTTTCATCTATAATCCATGTAACTATCTTATATGCCTTCCACTATATTAATACCATTTTCCAGCATGTGTTTATATTTAACCTCGAATTTGCAATAAACACCTTTAAGCAAAGATCATGCAGTTTGGGATGTTGGGAGCTGTAGTTCTTCTCCCTCTTTAGACCACCACAAGCTAAAAAGCTACATGCAAAAGTGCCCTATAGAAACTTGACCCCATTTACCATTCTGCTACATAGTCTGACACAAATGCTCATCAATGCATTGTACCCTGCACTCAAATAGCCCTCCGTACATATTTACTACACTATCAACTGGTTCTCTTTAAAAGACTCTTTTTGGTCAGTTCCTTCCTTACTTATGGCACATGGGAATGATAAGGTCAATGCAATACAAGGCCCTCTCTCTTTATTTAATTAAAAGTTTCCAAATCCAATGCCATTTAGTTTGCCATCATATTGGACTGCTGTTGCAAAGAACACTGGAATCCCCCTGAAGGGGAAAAAAATACTGAAGAAAAAATGTAATTAAAGCTGAAAATGTTCATTCCTATTTTTGTACTTAATATCAATTCTTACTTCAGCTCTTTCAACACTATGCAAAATTTTACCCATACACATAAATCTTACCCATACTCCAACATACAAATCTGTAAATTATGATACAAAGGAGACGGCTGGAAAAAGTCAATATTGGTTGTGATTAACTATGAATGCAATAAAACCTTTGCTCAAGTTACTAATGGAAGCTGTAAGACTGTAGCCTAGGTTTTTATGTGATTCCAAGCACAAGTAGTTCAGTGGTCTGAGATTTTAATAAGCTAAAAAGACAGACAGATCAACCTGATGTAAAGTAGATTTTTACTTCCTGCTCCTTCACTCAGCTTCCAGGCTACACTGCCTGGGGAAGCAATTGGCCTGAGAGTCTACACAGTGCCACGCTTCATTTATCAAGCGAGCAGTGAGTTTGAAGGCATGATCTCTCTGAGTGGATGGCAAAAGATATGAGTGAGGCTCTTAAACTGGTTCACATTTAAAAAATATATATATAAATAAATTTTAAAAAAAAGAGTATTTTTGCTGCATAGGTCAAACACTCATTTTACATTTCCTACAGCAAATACTACATTTGTATTAATATTTAAAAGTACCTTTCCCATTTAGGAAAACTGTTTAGGCTTTGTCTTGTAAATGTCACGAGACCAGTGGGCTCTGAAGGTGAAACAATAAACATGTAAGTGCAAGACTCAATAATGTGAAAATGTACAGATCATTTAGTTTAGTCTGAATGCCAGGCTTACTTTCAGTGGTGACTCTTCGGAAATAGCAAAGAAGAGTTCTGAGTTTTTCAATCTTCTGATGGGCCGATCCCTCAAACAATCTGTAGGCAAAAGAGACAAAACAGACTCATAAAACATCTCAAATAGAACAATGTAGGGGAAAATGAGAGTGGCATCATGAGACAAGATTCTTGTCCTCAGAGACGTCCACACTGGGTCTCATTTCCCACAGACACACACATGACCAATTCTAATGCTTGTTCGTGGAGCACACGTCTCCTCACTTAGGACAAAAATCATGGGGCTGCGGTCCTCAGGCTAAACGATGCACTTATGTAACACTGCACAAAAAAACGACAGCCAGAGGAACACAACCTCCTTCTCTTAAAAGCCATTAAGGAGCTGCTGGTCTGCTGTAGTAGTCTGAAATAGCCAGACTAAAAGTCTTCCAGTTTGGCTTTCTGTATTCAGAACATCATGGTCTTCAAGCTAATCATGCAATAGGATTTCTTGCTTCAGCCAACAAGAAGTGATGCTTCGTTCAAAGAATATAAGAACAAAAATAGAAGAGAAAATAGCTTAATATAATAAGGAAAACAATCTGCTGCATTAAAAACCCTTCATGGAGAAAGAAAAAAAATGATAGAATTGGTTTATGTACATGGTTCAGGTCTTTAAAAAACAATTCATAAATACAGACTGATTAAATACAGCCCTTTATTTAGTCTCAGGATATGTCATTTATTGTAACACCAAGACATGTCAAAATTGTATTGGCAGTAATTGAAAATGATAAATTGTACTAATTTAATACATTTTAAAGATTCCTACAATAATGATTTCACTTATTTATTCTTTTATTCATGGTAGATCAGAAGCCTATCCCAGCATGCACTTGCCTTGAAGAAAAGATGATGGTGCATCGCAGGACACTGTACAAAAGGAGGGAGTGGGGGAGAGAACCACTGTACTGGCATGCCAATATTTAGCATAATATAACTACATCTCTGAGTGCCCGTCTATCCAGCATGTCTTAGAAGAAGAAAAAAAAAGAAAGACATTGACAGGTCTGCCAAATAAGCAATCTCTAAATTGCCTTGTGCTTGACCGTCGTGCAGCATGAGCAAATAAGTAAACTGATGGACAGTCATTCAATTAGAGTGGGCTGCACCATAATGATCTGCATGTCTGGAATCTCTACTGTCTTTGGAAAGCCCTTCTCCTATTGGCTGGCTCTTGCCATGGAGCAGAATAAGAATCTGATGCACTGACTGAAGTCCCTTTGCTGTGCTCATCTAAATAAGCCATCTGACTTAATGCTGCAATCACTCAGGCAATCGCAATCCAACTCACTTTAGCCATCTTTAGCCAGGGGAGATAAAAACCCAAAACAAATAAATGACTATAACGGGAATATAGGGGACTGCAGCAGTGTCTGGCTTTCTCCATGCAGTCTGTGCAGTGTCTAAGAGAAAGTACTCTTGCTTGATGGATGCAGATTTCTTTCTGTGTAATATGAATATCGCTCTTCACCAAACCATTTTTACACACAGAGCAGAGATATCCACCAAGCCAGGGACTTTATTTCATTAACTTAAAACTAAAGGTGGTATATAAGATTTCATAAGAAACTGGATAAGGTCTAACAAGAAATGTGTAAGCAGTGCTGGTATCTAATGATATCTTAACAGCATTTTAACCCATGTGAATTCAATTAGCCTCAATATTATTGCAAACAGACACACAAAACATGATCACCTGAGAACAATGTAAAAAAAAAATAATAATAATAAAAACAAAGCAAAACTGTTAAAACTGTCTGTAAAAGTAAAACTGTTCTCCATTAAAAAGCAAAAATAAAAAATAGGTGAAAAGGTTTCATAAAGAAACAGTGGACAGGCGTCTGACTGCTATTTGTTGAGACCTCAGTAACATCTCTATTAAGGTAAATTAATATACTGAGCAAACAAGATAATCTAGTTTGTTAGGATGGCACTTATCTGATGCCTGGTATACCAGCAAAAACTGCCTGGAATTGAATTTGGAAAATAAATTTATCTTTGGAAATGTTTGCATATAAATATACTTGACTTTTTTTTTTTTTAAACAACAGACTTTATTGGTGAACCGTTTATTGGTGGTTCTTGGTATCGGCTGACAATTAAGGTTTCATTTGCGGTAACGTACCAGAAAAGAAAAATGGTATAGTGCCATATTTATATAAAAAGTTTCATTTACATTATGGCCACAATTTAGGCTGCTTGAGATGTATTAAATTTCAATGTACACAATGAGCTACATGGATATGACTAATATTACACTTTACTTCAATCTTGCAAGAAATGTACCGGAGTCCCCAGTATTAACCGATGTTATCTTCAGCTCTTCTGTAGGAACAGTGGAAAAGTCTGTTTGCTTTGAGAATCCACTGGAGACCTCATTAATTACAACGTTTCACAGCATATCACGTTACAGGCAAATGACACAATTATTTAATATGAAGCCAACTTCATATTAAAAAATAACTATCATGACACCTCAGTGGTTCTGAATTTAGTAAAACAAAGGGCAGCAACTTCAATACAATAAATAAAAGGCTTACTGACTTACTACTTACTCTGCTGCTGATATTAAATAGAAATATGACCATACATACAGCATGAACAAACTATACATTTTCTGTAAGAGATGGCTCTCTTATAGAAAATAAATGAATATAGGTTTGAAACGATTCCTAGAGTATTGCGAATACTAAAAAATCATCGTAAACAAACTGTGTTTCATCCTTTTACTGTAACTACACATGTAGCACTGAGTTTCCCCGTGTACGGTTAATACTGACACACAACCCGCTAAACTCTGAACACGTGATTAAACACAGACGCTGCAAAGTGAAAAATAGTGGAACGGTGGAGAAAGCGGTTAAGGGGCGAGAAGAAGATTCAGTACAAAGAAAACGACAAAGTTTCCAAAAATTTTGTAATAATTTCAAACCAAAACAAAAAGAAAACTCCGTACAGATTGAACTGGCGGACCACAAAAGTCCGACCACAATGCCCAATGAAGAGCTTATACAACTTACACAGCGCAAAATTTGACGTTAAAAAAAGACGTTATTGCCGTTAATTCGACATTCCACCAGAGAATGTAATATGGCAATTAAATGTAGTAAATGGGTTTAGTTTTCACAGTTATTAATGTATGCAATATTACTTCACACATATTAATGTATTCAATTTCAGCAATAAAAATATTCATTTTTCTAAAAAGAATTAAAAATTAGTTGTTCCATTTGAGAGATGCATCTAATTTTCTCTTGCATATATAGCATTCGTCTTTAATAAAGAAAAAGTACTTCTTAACTGATTACTCGATTAATCGCTGGAATAATCGATAGAATACTCGATTACTAAAAGAATCGATAGCTGCAACCCTAAATGAATA